>NC_056739.1:665486857-665599357 GCF_019279795.1 Protopterus annectens | reverse complement strand
CACACACACACACACACACACACATACACACACTTTGAGATTTGGTTTATATACAAACACACAGACATTCCTAGCAAAGGCTGGCACAGGTTTACTAGCTATGCCTGCTTCTATACAGACTGTAAGGTAGTTATCACTGCCTCCAACCACTACTTATCAGCAACTAAAAAGGCCCTTAGCAAAGGGTGTCTAGTCTTACTGTGCAATGTTATTATTATCCAAATGGTAAGTATGTTCAAAACAAAGGCTATTTAGGAGTGACCTATACAGAGTCACCAAATACATATGCAAGTACTCTTTTTTCGGCTTTTCCCGGTTAGGGGTCACCACAGCGGAACTCCAGTCCACTAATAATTGGCAGTAGATTTTTATGGTGCCAAGTTGCCAGCTCAACACCCAACCTTCAATGAAGGCACACATATGCAAGTACTCTAAGAGCTTAAATATCTCAAATAATATAAACAAACCTGCCACAATTAAAAGGTTTAAATATATTTAATAACAAATAATAAAATAACAAGACAATATTTCATAGCTCAATACTGTGACAACAGAGATCAGCATCACAGGAAATATTTTAAAACAACATTGCAGAACAGTCTCACATAAATACAGTAAACGTCTAGACTGAACTTACTATATTCCTATCTATCTCTAAGAGAAATACTATGATCTAAGTCTTACTTACAGAGCAAGGCAAATGCAGATGAGAAGTGCTGAAGATGGATGTGTTCAAATCCAAGATAAGATATAAAATGCCCTGACTTTCTCTCTAAGATAGTTCTTAAGTTACTATCAATCATTTCTGCTGGGTCATCTCAGATTACATCATTCTTGTCACCTCTGCCTTAGTTTCCAGGCCAACAGGAACTTAAAATTGAACATGTGTCTGTGAAATATACTCATCTCTCAGATGTACAGCTGCTAGGAAGCCACACAGCAATGCAAAAACACTTACATGTGAAACCTAGTAACTATCTCTGTCTCAAGACAATAGAAAGAAAACCTTAGCAGTAGACATCCTGTCTCTTAGCTGAAATAAACTAACTTTATAACAAATCATAAAACTCTTTACTTATTTTCTTAGTGTTTGCAAGTTAACTCTGTATATTCCAGCCTTTACCCTCAACAGATACATTTGCATAGGCATGTAGCTTATACATATTTCTACTCTTTTCTAGCAGGGTACACTGGGATTACATTCTTGAAACTCAGTATATAACATAGTTTAACACACACTTCTGCACCAGCAGTTTAATATACACATAACATATAGTTTTCTTAAATTTGTAAGACAAGCCTATGGATCATATTAATATGTACAAATGGCATGGGATTATTTAGAAAAATTCTAGCTAGCTGGGCTGGCAACTTCACACCTTTGATGGCATCTTAAACTAATGTATAAAAGGGGAACTTTGAATATTAATTAGCAGGAGTATTTCATCCTGGTGGAAAATAAGTAAATTACTAATTTACTGGAATTAAACACTGGAATGTGACATTAAGAGACCTAGAAAGTTGTTGAATGTTATATCCATGTATGCATATGTGTCTATATGTGTGTATATAATACTGTGTGCGTGTATGTTTGTGTGTGTGTGTGTGTGTGTGTGTGTGTGTGTGTGTGTGTGTGGGTGTGTGTGTGTGTGTTTGTGTAGTATATATCTATATATATCTATCTATCTATCTGTATATATATATATATATATATATATATATGTGTGTGTGTGTGTGTGTGTGTGTGTGTATATATATATATATATATATATATATATATATATATATATATATATATATATATATATGGGTCTACTTCTATTCGCTGACATCCCATTTCACTGAAACCCATTTGGTTGACAGCTCATTTCATAGACAAACTTTCTAGATATATATATATATATATATATATATATATATATATATATATATATATATATATATATATATATATAATATAGATATAGATATATAGATAGATATATGGCAATACAAATGCATATGACAAATATGACCTACAATTAATTCCTGGAAAAAGCCACAGCAAGATGACCACATAATCCTGAACACCAAACCAGTTCCAGAAGAAAACAGCTTTGGGAATTATCAGTGGAGTTGACCCAGAAGCTGTAGGCAAAATTGCTCTTATACAGGAAAAAGCATTCATAGAGTCAGAGGTCCTGAAAAGATCCACAAAGGACAATGTTTAAGTTTATTATAGTACTTATTTCCTACACAATTTGCATCAAAACCACCACTCAACAATGTAAAGCAGTAACTGAAACCTAACAATAACTAACAGTAAAATATGCATCAGCTTGCTAGGACAAATCTCACTAAGTAAAAAAGAAAATCTTTAGACGAGAAAGTATTACACTAAATAAAGCAGCACTTTAAATAAGATAGCATTGATATGCAAGATAACCAACAGTGTAAAAAAATAAGTAGTCTTCAGTTTCAACAATCGCTGACAACTACTAAGAAAAGTATAGTTGTGTAAGAAAACTTACCATAGCAGCATTTCAAAGGGTCACCTCTACAGTAGCCTATCCTATGTGGTTTATACTCCTGTGAAAGGCAAGGTGTAGAGACAGAAGAAAAAATGTCAGTGTGTGGTATTTCTTTTTAATATGCTTTCATTACAAGATGAATTCCTCAGTGTTATTCAGTATGTATCTGATGATTTACTTTTTGCCAAATATGAGCAATGCTAGCATGGCTAAAATGTTGAAAGTTCTGTTCTTTGTAGAAAGTTATTTTATGGAATTTAGAACTCATGCCTAATATAGAAATTCATAAAGGCAAAGTCAGGAGACAAGGCAGAATTAATGCTGTAGTGTTAAATTTTAATTGGTCACTGGATGTTCTAAGACTGATATAATATTGTTGCTTTTAATTAGAAAACTGAGAAGAATTCATGATTCTGTTGTTTGAGGAGACAGGAGCTTGAATTCCTGGTCTCCCACATACATGCCTTTCTTTGCATTAAAGTAGATGATTAGTCTATGCTGGCTGTGTTATGTGAAAGTTAGTTTAGTTCATAGGTTCATAGGTTCATAGGTTGATACTAGGCTATCAACTCTAGGTCCTATACAAGCTTAGGTATAACAATTCCCTGGATATTTCTTCCCACAATATTTACTTCCATGGACCCCTGTCTAGCAGGGCGACTGACGCGATCCCCGGGGTGAATTTCCTATCTCCCATCCAATCGTCAAGGGTACCTTTAACACACTTTATGGGATATAACACTTTTCATGTGCCAAAACTGTTAGCCAGCTATGAGAGTTAATTAGGTCAAGCAAAGCTAACTTTGAGGTTAAAATAGTCTCCCTGGTGATGGATAACCATGAGGCCTTCTTCAGCTATGTCAAAAACCTCAAGGGCAGCACACAACAATGTGCCAAACTGGTGGTTAATGGTGCCACATTCCTCAAACCTGGTGATATAGCAAACCGATTAGTGACAGATTCAGTTCCAACTTTACCCCCCACTCAACCACAGCAATCCACTAAGTAACACACTCAAACATATTATCCCCCAGCTATAAATAGAGATGATGTACTGGCTGTACTCACTACAGCCAAGAGCTCAGCCACACTGACCTGCATAGTATTCCAGGATGCTTCCTGAAACACCTAAAATATGACTTATCAGGACACCTGGAGTCATTATTTAACTGTAGTCATAAAACAGCTTTTTGCCACTAGAATAGAGGACTGCAGTGGTCATGCCCCTTCATAATGAAGGTCCTTTAACAGATCCTGGAAATGATAGACCAATTAGTCTGACTAGTCTTGTTTGCAAAACCCTGAAAAAAGTTATCATGGAATTTAGCAACAAGGCCATAGGAGAACTCCAGCCACTGGACCCACTCCAGTTTGGTTTTGTCAAAGGAAGGTCATGCTAATGGAATCTGGTGGACTTCTTTGAAAAGGTCACTAAGTCAATAGATGAGGCAAATTCTACCTACCTTGATCTGGCAAAAGCATTTAATACAATGCCTCACATGGGAACTCCCATGAAACTTACTGAACTAGGAATAAACCCCTTTATAACACATTGCATAGCTAGCTGGCTCACTGACAGGACCCAAGAGGTTAGAATCACTGAGGCCACCTCCACAAAGATGCCATCACCAGTGAAGTCCCACAGGGCTCTGTGCTAGGCTGACTCTTTTTTGGCATTTACTTCTCAGATGTCAAAGTCAATGTCAAAGGCCTCTGGCTACCAAGTTTGCGGATGATTGTGAACTGCGAGCAGTTATTGAATCCCCAAAAGATAAGAACACCTTATAGGAAAGTGTAATACCAACAAATTCTTGGTGCCAAAGCCATGGCTTAAAATTCAGTACCAAGAAATGCATTATAGCACCTTTTAGGAAGTCAACAACCCTGGGTAACTACATCATCAATAAAACACCCCTAAGGGTTGATTCAGTAGTCAGGGAACTGGGAAATCATGTAGATAGTAATTTGCCTTCAACCATTGTATTCAAGGTAGTAAGGAAAATCTTTCTATGTTGCTCAACTTATAAGCAAGAGCTTGACACCTAGGTCCAGACAAGTCGTCATACCACTGTACTCTGCCCTCATCAAACTCATTGTAGAGTATAATGCATCCTTCAGTATGTACCTGACCAGACACATGGCAAATTGAATGTCCACAAAGGATCCTTACAAAAAGAATACAGGGAGTAAACAAAATGTCCTACACTAATTGCACAAAAAAGCACAGTCATGACCATAAAAACACAGTTTTAATAAGTACAGGGTACTTATTAAAGCTGTGTTTTTATGGTCATGGCTGTGCTTTGGTGCTGTTTTATTTTTAGTTATCTCATGTTTTGGTTATTCAGCACCATTAGTTCCATTGGGGCTATTCATTTTTTCCTCTACTAGTCCTACACTAGTTGCCTCAGAGGCCTGTCACTTTGCTCAGTATCATACAGACATTTGAGAAGTGATCTTTGCCTGGCATACAAGGTACCTATTTTGATGAACCGTTTGCACATCCACAAAACAAACATCAAAACTACTAGATCAAAAGACCTGAATTTTGCTTATGACATAAATAGGACATTTTGGAGAGGCAGATATGTTCCTCAGAGAATTGTCATTCTCTGGAACAGGCTTCCCATCCATCTGAAACAGAGTTCCATATCCCTATATAAGTGCAACTTGGGCCAGTGGATGGGCAATAGGAAATTCACCCCTTGTCTGGTGCGTGTGTCTCTGATAGACAAAGGCAATCAGTAAATCACCCCATATATAAATCAAATTTATAGGTCACATCTGGGTTGCACAGCTAGGCTACAGCCCTAGTGGTCATTAGTCTAGTGTTAAGAAACATCTGAAGTACGGATGGTTAGGAATGTGATGATTAGCATCTTTTAAATCTAAGGTTATGAAAAAAGTAAAATGATGTAGAAGTACTAAAAGATTATATAGTGAAAGCATTTTGAACTTGGCACTCTCACAAAATGGTTTAGGAAAAAAGGTCCAGAAGCAGTATTCAGGCATTTTCTTTCTTTGGCACCAGAAATTTTCTTGACTTAAAACCTGTTCCTCACTGGGAAGGAAGCACTGTTTCTGAGACAGCATTGCTGTAGGACAACCTTTCCAGTGTCCCATTACTTGGCTATTTTTCCCCAGTTACCATAAATACTGTTCAAACCTCTCAGTGTGCATATTGTTTTCTGCTTTACTTCTGCAATGATTACAAAGTTTGGATTTAATTTAAAACTTTTATTTCAAATTTTATTGCACAAACACTGATAGACATTTAAAGAAACTTATACAGTCTCACAATGAAAACAGACTTAGCATTAAAACTTTTCTGCCTTTGAAACTCACATTCAGTGAAACAGAATTGAGACCCACATTCAAAGAATATACATCTGGACAGTTGCGGATTAACTTTACTTTTGGGCTGTTTACGAATCATAGGCCCCTTGCACACATTTTTAGAACCATGCAAATATGCAAGAGTTCTTTGATTCACGTTCCTGATTGTATAATACAGCACCAGTTGTTACAGTGCACTTTAAATATATAGTTTTGAGCATTTTTCCTGTAAGCAAAAAAACAAAACATATAAGCACAAACTCCAGTGGTATGAATGTGACAGACACTCAATTGATGTATAACCACTTTTAATACTGAAAAATAAATAAAATCATAGAACATGTTGCAAATATTCAGTTAAGCTCTTTCGTTCCTTAAATGCAATACTGTACATAATGGACCTTCATCAGAACTGAACAACTATTCGTTAATCACCTTGTATATTAAAATTAAATAATCAATTAAATAGATTAAAATTAAATCCACCAATGACTGCAGACTTTACTTCCAATTAAAACACATCTCATTAAAAACTGTGATTCTTAAAGATGCACTACTACAGTTTTATTGTCATTCGACTATACTCATTATATTGTTTCAATTTCAGCACTGGACTCCTAGAACAATATTCATTTAAACCTGGAGACAGTGTGGCATTTGCTCTTAATTGCCATATTAATTCTCTTCTATCTAGATGTGCCTCCATGATAAAACCTTTTGCATCTTTGACAACTTGTTCAATGGCAGTGAACGAAAATCTATGCCCTTCACAAACTTGAATATGCCCACCTAGTGCATTAGTAGACTTGCATTTCTTAATAAGAGAGAAGGTAGGTGGGGGAGTCAGAAGGGTTAACATATTGCCCAAGATGCAATACCAAAGTGACTGTTAAGGCAGAAGACTAGCATTGACTCAAAACTATCTAGTCTGAGAAAGGTAGTGGTGGTGTACCTTTGAGTGATGCCCAAAAACATGTGGGTTTCATATCCAAAGGAGCAGAGAGTAGGTCAGGGGATGGAGAATAGTGAATCAAAATATAGGGAGTGTGAACAACACATTAAAGAAGACATTTATACTGAATACAATCAAAACGGAAAGTTTCAAAATATAGCATGATTACAGAAGCTAACTCTATCAGAGCTGGGGAAGATGCAGAAGAAAGGTTATAAATGTATTTATTTATTTGGCATGTGTTTACCGGGAAAGATCACTTGGCATGATCCCGTTTTTAGCAGAGGCCCAGAGAGAAAAGCTCCAACATGCAAAGTTCAATTAATAAACTACAAAATATTATCACGTGAAGAACAGTCATAAATAGTACAATCAACATACAGGATACATAAAGTTAGATCAGAAAATCCTACAGTGAATTTTAAACAGCACAATCAACAGGGATAACCAATGGAAAAGATGTTACGCATTTAAAATATGGGCAAAAGACTAAGAGAAAAGAAAGAGATTTTGTAGTTGGGGGAGATTAGGAAATGGAGTTAAAGTAGGGAGCTATTGTAGAAGTAACTGGTCCTTTGACTAGTAAGATAAGGGAGGAAAGTAAAGGGGAAAAAGAAGAGGAAGGGAAAGAGATGAGAAACGAGAGAAGGTAGAGAAGGGAGATAAAGGAAGAGAATTAAGGGGTAATGGGAAGTGTCAGTCTAGTGCAAGACATGTAGAGAGCCAGGAGTTAAGGAGAAATATATGTAGAGAGTGTCTGAATATGTGACTACATGACATTGCTCTAATATCTGTAGGAATACTGTTCCAGAGTGATGAACAAATAGATTTCTTGGACATAACTCTTGTAAAAAGTTTAGATGGTATAGTAAGTAAAACATATAGGAAAGAAACACACAGTAATTCACTATTGCATTATACTAGTTGTCACCCCTTGCATCAGCGCAGGGGTATTGTAAAGGGGCAAATGGTAAGGTTGTCCAGAATTATAAATGACAACAACATTTTGGAGGAAGAACTATATACCCTGATTGGGATGTTTTTGGAAAGAGGCTATACTCTTAAATTGCTAACCAAAATACGTAAGGAAGTTTTAAACAAAAGAAATACTCTATTTCCCCCTATTTTAGGGGTAAAGAGTATTAATAATATAATGACATCTAAACAACAAGATTCCTCTAATTTTAGAGCTTTAGTATTAACTTACAATAGCCAGGTAAAAGGTATTGAGGAAGTTGTTCGCACAGCATGGGATATTTGTTTCAGTGGTGATCTCAAAAATATTCTTGGTACGTTCCCTAGAATAGTATATTCAAGGGGAAGGAATATCAAATAATTCTTGGAATAGCATAAAATTAAATACACTATTTCAAAAATGAGTAGATGTGGCACTTGTAGGATGTGTAGGTATATCAATGATGGCCCTTATGTTAGTGTACAAGGTTATAATAGAACTATTTCCTGTCCAGGTAGAGTTAATTGTAACACAATAAAGGTGGTTTATTTGGCCATGTGTACCAACTGTAGTGCTTACTATGAAGGTAAGACTATCAGGAGATTAAAAGACAGGATAGGTGAGCACCTTAGGGCTATCAAGAGTCATGATATACATAATGCATTATATGTACACAGCACAAAGTGTATTAATTTTAGGAGATTTGTATTTTTTGTCATAGATAGGGTGCTGTTCAGTGAAAGAGGAGGAGATGAAAAATTAAAGGTGGAACTATTGGAATATAAATGGCAGATTATGTTAAATGCCTTTATGCCACCTGGGTTAAATGAACACATCTCCTTACAACCAATATTAAAGCAAAAGGCAAATGTTATATAGACAGGCAAAGGATATATACTTTTAGCATACAAACTTAAAAAATTCCGTTATTATATATGTTTATTTATATGTATTTTCTATAAATATATATATTTCATAAACATTGATTATACTAAGGTACGAGCTGTATGTAATTGTTTGACACATGCTTCTTTAAGAACAAGGTAATTAAGGCATTGGCTAATTGGAACATTGTTTAACTATTATGTATAAAAGCAGTGGGACAGTTTGATTCCATTCACTCTGATGATGCCATGTTTTGATGGTGAAAGCTCTTAGTGTGTGGATTAAAACATTTCTGAATACTTGGCTGGTTGTGGTGTTTTTATTTTACTGTTCCAGACCTTGGCTACTGCGTAGGAATATTGGCAGTGAGCGATAATTTTTTTTTCAGTTTATGGATTTCAAGGAAGTGTTTCTCAGATGATTGAAGAGGGAAATTAGGGAGCTAGTGGTTAAGAATGGTGCTGGCTGCTGGGCAGGATGAGGATTTGTATACCGTTTTATAGGCAAGGAGGAGTTGGGTGAACTTCTGGTATTGAAGTAACTCAAGCCAGTTTAAATATCTGAGGGCAGAGCATTAATGGAAGTTGTATGACAGACTGGCTGCAAATCTAACTACTTTGTTATAGCAAACCTCAAGCTTTGATCTTAGGAGGCCTGAATGTTGGTAAAAATGGGTGAGGCATATAGTAGTAAAGGGAGGCGGTATGTATTGGCTAGACTAACTCTTAAGGAGTTGGTAAAGAATCTTTTTGATCAATAGAGTAGGCCCAGTTTGTGGTGTGTTTTTGAAGATTAAATTTCAGTTGATCATCTATCATGACACCAAGGAACTTTATGTGAGGTACAACTTCAGTTTCAGTATTGTTGAGAGAGGACATCTTGATGGTGTCTTTATGTCCACCTGTTTGGTGGACATCCTCTATCAACAGGGTTTAAAACAAAAGTAAGAAACTGTTGTCCAAGGATAAAAAGGAACAAATTCCAAATTAGAAAAACTCCCTCCTTAGCCTCAATAGACAAATTAGATCAATAGTGAAGAACTCCAAAGCCAATTATGAATCAAAACTAGCCTCTGAAACAAAGGGAAACCACAAAGCCTTCTTCAGTTACAACAGGAACTTCCATGGCAAAGCCCAGGTTTGTTCTGAATTAGTACTTAACAGTATCACTTACACTGATCCTGTTGACTTAGCCAACCTGCTAGCAGATAGGTTCAGGGCAAACTTCACCCCCCCATCCCCCCAAAGGCCCATTTGACATCCCCGATACTTGTCCTGCACCTCACATCTCCATAGATCAAGTGTAAAAGGCCCTATCCAAGGGAAATAACACAGCTTCCATGGGAACTGATAGTATCCCAGACTGTACACTGCACCATCTCCGGCAAGAACTGGCTTCACCATTGAGCACTATATTCATCCAAAGCCTAAGTACAATGCTTCATTACAGCAGGGTGGAGAACAACCATTGTTATCCCCTTGTACAAAGGTGGTGCCACTACTGACCCTGGAAACTATTGCCCCATTAGTTTGATAAGTCTGATCTGTAAAGCCATGGAGCATATTATTATGGATCTCATAAACAAGGACATAATCTCCAAACACTTAACCCCACCCAATTCGGATTCGTCAAGGGCAGATCTTGCCTGTTGAATCTGGTTGACTTCTTTGAGACTGCACCAAGGCCCTGGATGAGGGAAAAGTCAGTACATACAGATAACCTTGACTTGGCCAAGGCCTTTGACACAATCCCCGACTCGGGCATCATTGAAAAGCTAACAGAACTATTTCATCAGCTGGGTGGCTAACTGGCTCGCCGACAGGACCCTCAAGGTCAAAATAGGTAACCCCACCTCCAATAGCAGACTCATCACTAGTGGAGTTCCTCAGGGATCTGTCCTAGAACCCCTACTGTTTGGCATCTACTTCTCAGAGGTCCAGGCAAAGACAAAAGGCCTCTGGCTGAAGAAGTTTGCAGATGACTGTAAGTTGGGTGCTGTCATTGACTCCCCAGATGATGTTAACATACTACAAGAGAGTCGAACAGCAACTAATGACTGGTGACAAAGTCTTGGCCTCAAGCTAAATGCAAAAAAATGCATCATTATACCATTCATCAGAAACACGGCCCCTACTGATTATCACATCAATGGCAACCCCCTAAACACACAACCTGTGGTGAGAGATTTGGGTACTCAGGTTGATAACAATCTCACATTGCATCCAGAAAAAAGGAGGTTATTACCTCTCTATACTCCTCTCTCATTAGATCAGTAATTGAGTATAAGGCCCCATTGGGTATGTACCTCTCCAAACATCTGCACCAACCAGAAAGGCCACAGAAATACCTCACAAAGAGAATCCATGGCCTCCAACACCTATGTGAATGGGCTCAAATCACTATCACTCTACTCAGTATGGTACAGATTGCTCAGAGGTGATCTGTGCCTCACCTACAAGGCAATCTTGGACCCTGCCCTACTAGAGATGGTCCATATCCGTAAGTCTAACTCCTCGCACATTACCCACTCAAAAGGCCTGAATCTAATATATAACATCAACAAAACCTGCTGGAGAGACAGGTTTGTCTCCCAGAGGCTGCCCTGTCTCTGGAATAGACTTCCCATACATGTCAATCAGAGTACCTCACTGACCCTCTTCAAATGCAGCCTTGATGAGTAGATGAGAAACCACACATTTGTCTTAGGGGTTCCAGCTGTGTCCCTCATTGACAGTGGCGACATGTGCTGACTGAGATTTTATTTTGGGGATAAACTCTTGGCTAGGCGTGTAAGGGCCCCAGGGCCATTAGCCTAGTAACCTCCTATGATCCTATGTATGTTTGGGATGGGGGGGATAACAGCAGTGTTATTTGGATTTAGGAAAAGCTGGCTGTCACTGAGCCAGTTTTCTATAAATGTGAAAGCCTGCTGAGTGATAGATTTTAACTGGGAAGGTCTATTGTATGAGCAAATGACAGACAAGTCATCTGCATATTGTATAAGTGTTGCTTATTGGGAGGATGTATGTAGATCATTTATAAATATGTTAAAAAGGAGAGGGCCAAGTATAGAGCCTTGTGGGACAACTGTATTAACTGTGAGAAGAGATGAGTAAGGAGAGAGACATGTAAGTGATTGCAGCCAGTTAGATGGGTAGCTAAAGAGCCAAGTGACTGCTGTACTGAAAAAGAATAAAGCAGTCATTTTCAGAGTAATTTGTTATGTGAGACTGTACTGAAAGCTTTAGAGAGATCTATAAAGAGGGAATCGTTGTCATCTCTTGCTTTAATGACGTGGTCCAAAAAAGCAACAAGGGCAGTTGTTGCACTATGATCTTAGAGAAAGTCATGTCAGGTAGAGATTAATAGATTTTCTTGCAGTAAGAATTAAAAAAAAAATATTTATGAATATGTTTTTCTAAGGTCTTGAAAAGAGGGTACAAGATTGTAATTGGTCTGAAGTTTGTTATTTCATTGGAGTTTCTCCTTTTATAAAGAGGACTGATATACATTTTTTTCAGAGAGATGGGACATGTGACTCACAAATGGATCAATTGATCAAGATAGAGATTGGGTAGGTAATAGAGATGGCAGTAATCTTTAGATATTCATATGGGAGAGTGTCTACAGACAGTGATCAGGGCTTAAGTTTGTGTAATAATTTTTTTATATAGGAATTGAGTCAGATTTTAAGTTGAAAAAGGCATTGTTAGAGCTTTGAAGTTTGTCAGGGGGTAGTAGTGTTCTGTAGGGAGTATTGGGTGAGGGTGGCTATTGAATCTATAAAGTGGGAGTTAAATTTAGAAGCAGTTTCCTGGATATTTTCTTGATAGTGGACCAAAATTTTGGCAATTGTGTTTCCGGTTATCTTGTGGGTTGAAGTAATAATATTTCTTATCAGCAATAACTTTATTTTTTTTTTTTGCCAAATTGGTCAGAATGGATAGTCTTCCAGGAAGAAGAAGAAGAAAAACAGGAGTAGAAAAAGTAGTTCCAGAGGGAGGATTTTGCAGTGGAAAGAGTGCCACCATTATTACTTGCAGATGGGTGATCTGTGCAGGCACTTTTGTTGAAAGGGGAGTGGTACATTGAACATTTATGGCCCAAACTAAGATGAATAGAGGGCATAGTAGGTTGAACAGACACACACACACACACACACACACACACACACACACACACACACACACACACACACACACACACACACACACACAACAGAAAGGGTGATATATACAGAAGATGCAGGACATGGGCAAGGTTTGTCAATGCAGTGTTATACCAAAAGTACAGACAGACCATATATGAAGGCAGAATTTAATACAAAAGGCCAGAAAAATGCAGGGAAATGTATGAAACAGATATGAGTGCTGCACACATGGAGAGAAAAAATGAACACGAAGAAGCAGTCTGCAGGAAGGTAAATAAGCAAGGAGGTTGGCTAGGACATTACTGGACAACTGAACTTTGCACATAGTAGAGTCTATTGACATATATGAAAGAAAGGTATGGGGTGATTCCATTGCAGTAGTATTGAAAGGCAGAACGGAGGGACTAAAGAGGTGAAGCAGGAACCCAAGTAAGTAGAAATGCACAAATCAGATGGTTAAAAAGAATGGGTAAAGGGAGGAAGTGCAAAAGAGTAAAGCAGAAATGGGAGAGGTCACAAATAATTTGTGAGAGATTTATTTATTTATTGACATTTGTTAACCGGGTTAGTCCAGCTGTATTAGTAGCTCATTTTCAGTGGAGACCAGAGGAGAAAAGCTCCAGTTAAAACAATTTACAGAATGTTGAGATTTAACAATACAAGAATAATACTATTTAAAAACAGGTAAAAAAAAATAAAACAAGTGGAGAGAAAAAAGTACAAACAAAAATAGACGTAGCAATTCACAAAAAATAGCAAAGTCAGTAGCTATAAATGGGTTTTCATTCATTATTAAGAGGTTACAGTTTCTGGATAAGTACCTGGAGGTCACACAGAGAAAAAAAAAAGGTTGGGAATAATACAAGTGGATTGTAATGAGAAAAGGAGTTAGGTAGGGTCCTGACAGGGGCAAGTTTTGTTGTTAAGCCGATAGAGCGTGAGCTCTTTTTTAATGTGTGATGGGACAGTAATGGACCAGATGGTTAAAGGAAGTTTATTCCAAGCTTGGGCTATGGTACATTTGTACAGTAATTTCTCCACAGTTTTCTTTGGTTTATAGATGTCCAGGAGCTGCTGGTTAGAGGTGTGGAGGGTCCAAGAGGGGGTGTAGGTAGAGACCAGGGAGGAGAGGCCTGGGCAGGAGGATGGCTTGTAAAGAACAGAGTGTATGATTTGAAATTGTGATAGGAGTAGTTCGGGGAGATCAAGCCATTGAAGGGAGTTTAGTGCAAGGCAATGGTGTGAGTTATTAGGGGAGTTGGTGATGAACCTTGCTATTTTATGGTATGTTTGTTGTAGTATGGATAGGGTTGTGGACTGTATGTTAGTTAGGATAGCAGCAGCATAAAGAAAGGAGGGGAGGAGAAGTGCCTGTGCCAGAGAGAGTCTAGCAGGGGCAGTTAGAAATGTTCTGTTATGATAGAGCAGGCCAAGTTCCTAGTGTGTTTTTTTTATACAGTGGAGTATATGTAGGTTGAATTTGAGTTCATCGTCAATGATGGCACCTAAAAGCTTGATGTGAGCTTCTGGTTGTATGATGGTGTTATTTGAGGAAGTGATAACAAATGTGAACTTATGATGGGAGAGTGAACGTGGAAGAAAGAGCAGGAGTTTGGTTTTCTTTGGGTTTAGAATAAGATTATCAGACAGCCACTTTTCAATGGACAGAAAGGCATCTTGTGTTTGAGTATGGAGTTCCAAGATATTGCTAAGGATGAGATGAGATACAGAAGACGTCAAAACAGATGGTATCAGAGTTGACTAGGGGACTAAAAATTGAACTGTGGTGGGAGCAGATATATTTGAATGAATATGAGTTGGCTCAGGTAGTTAAAGAGATGATGAGGAAGACTGATAGAATTCAGAAGCTGCATGAGGAGTTAGAGGTGCTTAGAGATGAACAAATACTTGCGGAAGGGAAGTAAATGGGGAAATAAAGAGAAAATAGATGTAAACACGTTAATGTACAAACTCATTACTCAAAGAAGACAGCATGGTGCTTGGAAGTAGGATGATTGCCAAAAATAAATAGAAAACAGGACAACTTAGGGAATTATATTTGTAATTTGTATTTGTAAGCTTTGAATTTGTATTCACAGAGAGAACCAGGTGGGTTGAAGATGGAGTAATAGGAAGGACGTGAACTCGAAGAGGAATTTGCAGAAGAACTATACAAAGGGGTCAGAAATAGAGACTGGTAACTGTCATTAGAGATATGAGAAAAGGTAAAGCAAGTGCTCAAAATGGTTTCCAGATGATTATTAAAAACTGGAATAAATGCATATAGGAGAGTAGTAAACAAATCTATTAAATATTCTAGAGGGAGGAGGACTGTTGCTATGACTGTGTTGGGCAGAGGTAATACTATCATATAATGAAAAAGGAAGGTAGGACTTACAACATTACACACTAATTTCACTATGCAATATCAGTGCAAATATTATTGCCTGGATATAAGCAGTTACATTAGATACACTTTTACAAAAGCTGTTGGGAAAGTTGCAAGTGAGTTTTGTGAAAAGGTTTATTATTTACAGATCATTCGAGAGAGTTGTTAAATTTTAATAGCTGGTGTGAGTGGGAAAAGATAAACTGTGCAAAGGTAGTGCACATGAATAGTCAAAAAGCTTTTGATTCAAGTAAGTTGGGATTTAATGTTGATGACTCTGAAGCAAGGATTTGAAGAAGGAAGTACACTGTGAAGTATAAGGGAATTATATGAGCAGATGAATGTTAAAGTTAGGATAAGTAAAGTTATGTCTGATGAGAAAAAGCTTGACAGAGGAAAAGGCAGGGATGTCGGTTGCCCCTCTGGATTTTTGTTCTGGCCTTGGAGAAACTGACACAAATAATAACTAGAGAGAAAGTTGATGAGTACAACATATAGCGTGCACATTCACACATACACACACATGAAGTGCTGAAGGAAGTACTTCGGCCCTGACAACAAAAGCTGTACTTTACTTCTCTATTGGTATTTAGAAATGCTGGTATGGAAATGAATGCCCATCCTGCACTTCCTACAAATTGGCATCTGCCAATTGTGCCTCCTAACATCTTGTGCCTGTGGTGGCAGTCACCTTCATCCCAGCCCTAGCTAACTTTTTGCAGCTGCTCTAAATGACCACAAGTAATAATAAGATCATATGGATGAAATGTTTGAGTGGGCAGCATCAAATTATATTACAGTCGATGCCAAATTAGCAGATAAATAACAACTACAAAACCTCCATTAGTACTGAGACCTTGCATTAACTGAAGTTATTACAGCATATAATCAGGTGATATTTAACATTGTTCCTGCAGTCTCACCAAGTCATGTGAATATTATACATCATTCTGTATGTATGATAGGAATGGGATGAAGAAACCTAGAAGGGGCCAAGAAGTAATATACTAAGAGAATAAGCATGATAATAAGTCTACACTCTCAAATATAGACCCTTTAGAGGTAATATGGTGTCAGAGCATGAGTGTTCAATTAATGAAGAGATAGCTGGTACATTAGCTGTAACTAAGTTATACCTCATATAAAACAAGAAGTATCAATTTAATGGTGGACACAAATACACTTAATAAAAAAACTGAAAATGAGATTTTGGAGTTAGCTATCATTACTGGAGTAAAAGGCTACTAATACAGGAAACATTTAAGACCTCACTTGACTTGTTGCTAAGAAGAAATATGACCATTAAAGCTGTGAGACTACTAATATAATACACTGTAACACAGAAAATTATAAGTATTCAAAACAGAAAAAGAAGAGTAGAGAGAGAAGATTTTTTTTTTATGTGGAGAAAAGAAGAAAAGTCAGAGAAGCACCTAGTCTGAGGTACAGAAGAGAAGATTGAACGAACAGGCATAAATCTGAGGAAAAAGGATGGTGCAATAGTGGAAACTAAGAAAAAGAGAGGAAGAAATTAAGTAATCCTGCAGGACTTTTATGAAAAATTAAAAATTAAATGAAGGGTATAGAAAAGTACTGGATAAGCCAATCAGCAGTGGTAGATGAGGAAGAGATTCAGAAAGACAAAAGGAGGAAAGGCAGTGGGAAAAGACAGATATGCCATTGAACTTAGCAAATTAACAGGAAATTAGATAGCTGGAACAGATGACCAGGCATTTTTAGCAAAAGAAAAGATGAAGAATAATTTATTCAATGCAAAAAATTGGGAACAGAAATAATTCCCAAAGAAAGGGCAGGAATTGTGACAAATGGAAAACTGAGGCTTAAATCATTAATTATTTGAATGATATTAGCAGTAATCCCAGCAAAATATTTGGTAAAATCTTATCAGAATACAGACCGGAGAGACAAAAAGGGTTACTGAGTGTTTGAATCTCAGGAGTAACTAGTAAGAGCTTCTTTGACTGATGGAGGTTAAAGGAAAAATGAGCACAAAGGAAGCAGGATTTATGCTTTTCAATATCAGAAAAAAAAAGAAAACAAAACATTTTTACTTCCCAAAGTAGTGCTGCCTGATTAAAATAGTTGACCGGGGAACAGAGGACTGGTACAATGTACAGAGTACCATCAGCGGGAATAATGGTGAAGAGAAAGTACACACACAAAATTGTCATGCATAAAAGGACAAGAGAGGGCTGCTCATTGTTACCTAGATTATTTCTTATGGTAACGGAGGTGATGGACTGAGGAATTAAGGAACTTGTAGACAGTAGGAAAAAGGGCTAAATGAATCCAGTAATTAGGGGTCACAAATGCAACCTATTAGCTGAGAATGTTGTGGCAACAGTAAAACAGTTCTGACAGAATGAGAAGACCTAAAAAAATTACTAGGATGCAAATGTAATACTTAAAGAATAATGATGGTTAGGCTTGAAATAGGTACACATCTGGGAAGAGGGAAGTTGAAAACAGAAGAAATAACTTGACCTGGAAGGTATAGGAGATGGTAGAACAAAATAAAGGAAATTAAAAAAAGGTTACAAAAAGAAACAACAGAGATGTTTAGGAGATTGGCAGGGAAACTTTTACCTACCATAATCATAGGCAGAAAGAAAATAATTAAAATGGTACTCAGCCTAATGTTATGGTATACCCTCGGGCACAGTCTAATAAGGAGTAGAAAACTCAAGACATCTACAATATTTTCAGTAAGGGAGGCAACAGATAAATATATCAAAAGGGAAACTGATTTGTATATTAATTATTTCATTTATTTATTTACTTAAACATGTGTATAGACAATGAAACTGTGATTAGCAGATTTGGAGAGATACACTAATGCATTAACATTAAATTAGGAACTAAATGACTAGGAGAAAGAAAAAGAATCCAGTGCTAGGAAGGATGGAAATAAATGGAATGAATCCAGCTCTGTAACACAGTAATGAGACTGTTTTCCATTTACGGACTTAACCCAATATCCCGATGGTGATACAAGTACTTCCATCAAGGCTTGGGGTGCCTACATCTCCTCTATCTGTGTGTGCATGCTCCCAAACATATGCCAGCATGGACTACCATCACTGGCTTGGGCAGCTATGTCCATATCCTCTTAACCTTGCATCTTACTGCTTGGTGAGCTTCCACTCTTCAGCAGGGCTCTGTCATTGGAGCCACAATGCAAACTAGGTGATCATAGGATCATAGGAGGTTACTAGGCCCTTATAAGCCTAGCTAAGAGTTTAGCCCATGTTTAGACAAGTCAGCACCCAATGCCCCTGTCCATCAGGGACACAGGTGGAATCCCAGGGGTGTATTTTCTGTTTCCCATCCAGTTATCCAGGTTGCACAAGGGATAATGAGGTACTTTGCTTGACATGGAAAGGGAGTCTATTCCACAAATGGGGGAGTCTCTGGGACACAAATCTGTCCTGCCAGCAAGTCCTATTGATATCACAGGCCAGGTTGAGGTCGCGCATGCAGGTTGCTCGACTGAAACTTGACTTGTGGATATGCAGCCGTCCCATCAAGGTGGGGTCTGAGATTGCTTTGTATGCCAGACAGAGGTCACCTCTGAGGAATCTGTATGAAACTGAGTAGAGGGACAGGGCTTTTAGCCTATCTGTGTAGGGTAGATATTTGAGGCCCTGGATCCTCCTGGTGAGGAACCTCTGTGCTTTCTCCAGCTGCTGCATGTGCTTTGCAAGGTACATGCCAAAGGGGGTTTTGTAGTCAATAATTGGCCTTATAAGGGAAGAATACAGGGATGTTATGACCTCTTTTTCCCTGGATGAGATACCCTTACTTTTGCAGTGGGCCATGTAGAAAGCTTTCTGTACAACGGAAGCAACATAGTGGTCAAAAGTTAGGTTGCTATCAACCTGGGTGCTGAAATCCCTCACTACTGATTGTGTACTTAGGACATTGTTATTAATGTGATAATATGTAGGGACGTCACTCGCTCCAAAGGGGATGATGATGCTTTTTTTGGCATTCAGCTTGAGGCCATGTTTCTGGCACCAGTCATTTGTTTGGGTAAGACCCTCTTGGAGGACATCCACATCACCTGGGGAATTGATGACTGTGCCCAGCTTGCAATCATTTGAAAACATGGTCAGCCATAGCCCACTGGTTTTGGCCTGCACCTCAAAGAAGTATATCCTGAATAACAGAGGCCCCAAGACCAATCCCTGGGGTGTGCCACTTGTTATGGGTTTACTGCTTGAGGTGGCTTTCCCTATTTTGATTAGGTGGGTTCTATCAGTGAGCCAGTTTGCTACCCATTTGGTAACATATGGATCAATGCTTAGTTGAGAGAGTTTTACTATGCCCGAGTGGGAAATAGTGTTGAAGGCTTTGGCCAGGTCAAGGTAGGTGGTGTGCACCATCTTCCCCTCATCCATAGCTTTGGTGATTGTCTCAAAGAAGTCAAACAGATTTAGCAGACATGACCTACCCTTGACAAAGCCAGACTGTGTGGGGTCAAGTGTTTGGAGGTTGCCGATGTCCCTTTTAATGAGGTCCATGATAATCTGTTCCATGGCCTTGCAGATCAGGCCAGTTAGGCTGATGGGTATATAATTTCCTGGATCAGTGGACGCTCCACCTTTGTGTAAAGGGATGACATTGGCTGTCCTGCACTTGGCTGGGACAAAGCCGGTACTCAGACTTTGGTTGAATAGGTTGCCTAATTGTGCTGCAAGTTCATGCCTGAGTTCATGTAGGCTGTAGCCTGAGATGTTATCGGGTCCCATGGAGGCTGTATTTTTTGCCTTTGAGAGGGCAGTGATGACCTGTTCCCTAGAGATAAGGGGTAGGGAGCAGTTACTGGGGATGTTCTGATTTACTGATGGGGGTGTGACAGATGTGAGAAGTTTTCACTGAATCTGTCAGCCAGTAGATTGGGTATATCTACAGCATTTGTGTATGTGGTGTCCTTAACCACCAATTCTGAACAGATCTGGGTGCCTCCTTTGAGATTGCGGACATATGTGAAGAAGGCCTTATGATTATCTCTAGTAGACGTGGCCAATTTGGACTTGAATTTGGCTTTAGAAGATTTCACTAGTCCCCTTATTTGCTTGTTCAGGCTAAGGAGAGATTGCTTCCAATTGGCTTACCTGCTCCTTCTTGTCCTGGACAGCAATTTTTTCCTTTTGTTATTTAATTTATTTATTGCAGATGTCCACCAGACAGGTTTACACTTCCTTGCAGAGGGTGGTTTTGTCCTGCCAGGTATTCCTGATTCCATGCATCTATATAAATGTTCGTATAGTACTTTGGTGTACATTTGGACATTGGTGCCAGTTCCTACAGGGGGCTGTGAAGCCTTTTATACCATCCCACAGGAGGTTGTAATCAGCTTTGGACAAGTTTTTTTGTTTGTCCCTAGCTAAAGGGGTGTCAGGGGAGATGGTGACTTTGAAAGTGACCGCTTTATGGTTGGATCTTACCAGGGAGGATGATACCGTAGGGTTGCTGCAGTGGTTACTCATGTTGGTTAATACCAAGTCCAAGATATTATCACCTCTTGTGGGGGTATTGACTAGCTGTTCTAAGGCATTTGCATTGATAAAAGTGAGGAATCTCTGGGCATTGTGTTCAGGCATGAGTAGTTTTTCCAGTCGATGGTTGGGTAATTAAAGTCAGCCAAGATCAGGGTAAAGGGTTGAATCTTGATAAATTTGAAGAGATCCAGATAAGTGGAGTGGGCATCTTGAGTCAAATTTGGGGGCCTGTAGCTAGCTATAATTTGAATAGGGGTCTTGTTAATGGCTAACTTGCACTGGAGTGTCTCCTGTGTGTCATACTGTTTGATCAGCCTGGAGGTGTGTGTCTTTAATATATATCAAAACTCCACCTCCTTTGGCTTTGCCGCCCACATTTTGGGGTCTAAATGTATGATAGGATGAGTTACTAGGTAAGGCTGGGGTGCTTTACGCAGCTTTGAAGCAGGTTTCTGTGACTGTACAAATGTTAGCATCTTCCAGGGTTAAGAATGCTTGCAGTGAGTGCAGTTTCATGTTTAGACTCCTAGCATTTAGCAGCATGACCATTAATTTGTGTTTTGTTGAAATTTTTATGTTGGCAGTATCGACCTCATGACTTTTCCTAAAACAGGCACTATGGGGGAGGCAAGGGTCCAAGTGAGACAGATGCAGCCCATCTCTAGCAAATTATCGTGGTCTGTTGTGAGAACCACAACCCCTACATGGGACTGTTACCTTCCCTATCAAGAACCCAAACTGTTATCACTGTAGCCAGGATTTTACCCCTATTTGTCCCATCGCAGTTATAGAGTGCACAGCTTCAACTATATTTTTAAAAATACATTTAAAATCTCTGATTATTATCACTACCTACTTCTATTTTAAACAGTAGGTGTAAACAGACAGAAAGGTGCATACAGTTTGTTTAAAAAGTAATCTTAGAAAATGTATGATTTTAGTGGTCACTTCAGAAGTTACATTTTGGTTTTCACTATCAGTACAGAACTGTCAGAATTATATTTTATATTTGAAGGATCTTAGCCTTTATTAAATATGGAATCATGCTATTAGTGATCTTTCAAATTGTCAAAAGTAAAGGCTACCTCAATCTATATAGCAACTGTTTCATGCTCATGCAAGTTGCACTTCTATTTCATGTGACTTCAAATAGTTGTGTAAAAATATTAGGAATGTGACGCATGTACAATTACTTTTAATGAAGTTTCAATACTGCAAGTCATCATCTGTAAAAACCACTCCCAGCAATCTTTGTTTTCACTCTTTTCCCCCACTGCTGTTGAAAGTCTGTAGAGTAAGCATAATTTAGCTGGAGTTGGTACGGTCTCCCTCTTGCCACACAGGGTTGTGCAGATGGACTTATCTCCCTTCTTTGTAGAAAGTGTTTTTCACCAGTTTTGAATTTAGGTGTGTTGACTCTGAAATTACCTCATGCAAGTCACCATGTACCCAGTACATTCAAGAGTACTGAGATTAAACTCTTACTGGCAGCACTACTCTCTGAGCACTCTTGAAACATAAACAGAGAGTCTGAAACCTGAAACATCAAAATATTCACCTGTATTTCTGGAAGCAGTAACTTTAACAAAGCCACAACCTTGTAAGATTAACATGTTACACAGACCTCCAGTAACCACAGTGAATCCAACATGGCCATCAGTGCACAACAAAGCATCAAGGGTTGAAACATAACCAAATTAGAAAAAAAAAAACATAATTCAGACTTTGCAGCCTGTTATCCCAAAAAACATCCTAGTAACTGCTGAATCCATTATGGATAAAAACACATGGGTCTATATTACCTGAACGAAAACCCGACTGAGCGAATCTGAGTTGAGCAACACATAAAGAGCGAAAACTGCTAATTTCAAACCTGTGAAACTTAACAAGTAAGACAGGTAAACTGTCACTGTTTTATGCAGGGGGCAAGCCCCCCTGCACCCCCCATACCTCCTACTTAAATATACCAACTCAGAGATTGCACTGCATTGAAGTAAAGGGATGAATTCCCTACAGTGATCTGCGTTCATTCTTGCAATATTAGCGGTTTTTGCTCTTTATGTGTCGCTCAACTGAGATTCGCTCAGTCGGGTTTTTGTTCAGGTAATATAGACCCAAAACAAATACATAGTAAACTGGAATTTTTGGGAGTCTGGGATAGTTATTGTCTTCATGGGGTCGAACCATTTCAACTAGAATAAAATGGATTAAGCATAATTATGCTATGGCTAAAAGCTCCCCCTAGGTAACATGACATGGCCAGGTTATAAAACATCCCAGTAAATATGGGAACAACAATACATCTATAATATCCTTATATCAAGGCATAATTTTAACATTAAAACAACAAGAGGTGGAAACAGAATCCACTTCAGCGTAGATAGAAACAGAGTTTTTAGAAGCAGGTAATCATGCGGGACACACAAGTGCAGCTTTTGCAATCAATGTAAATACATTATGGCACATGATGAACTTATTGTGAATGATGTGTATGTTTGCACTAATTTTTTTCTGTAATTGTAACTCAGTGGGAATTATTTACCAGGCCCAATGTACGCAATGTAAATAAAACCCAGAGAAAGTTTAGAGAAAGGATATTTGAGCACGTTTTGGATATAAAGAAATGTAATATTAATAATGCATTGGCAAAACATGCTCAGTAACCCTGGACACTGCTTTGGTTTTACAGGTTTGGATATTGTTGCCAAAAATGTGAGGGGTGGTCCCTGGATGACCTTTATAAACTAAAGGAACTTAGATGGCAAATCAGGTTAAATGCCTGTGTGTATGCTGGTTGGAATGAGAGTTTGTCCATTTCAACTGTTTTAAAGCTTCGTTCTTATTTATTGTGATTTATATTTAGCTTTTTGTATCCATTTTAGAGGTGTACTCATTTGCATGTGTTTGTATTTAAGAGCATTTTTATGTTTAAAAGGTTGTTTTTAAGTGTTTGTGATCATAGGTGTCATTAACTAGATTGTTTACTGGCCATTTAGATCACATGCTGTTGCTATTTAAATGAGGGATTGACTTTTTGAAACATATGCCGAGGAAGTCTGTGATACATACCGACGAAAGCACTTAAACTAACTCGTTTAATAAACTCTGTATCTATCTACGCTGAAGTGGATTCTGTTTCCAGCTCATGTTGATTTTTTGTGTTTGGTTATCCAGTTTGTTAAGATAATTTTGACATTCAGACATTAGTTAAGGAACATATGCTACAGATAGGAAGTGGATTGTTACCTATCACCCAAAAATGAAACGTGGAACCTGACAGACTGCATTGCACTACATTGAACTCGCTTATACATGTACCAATTACTTTTTTTTGAGACATTTTCAGATTAAATTAAAAAAACAAAAAAAAAAAACAAAGATTAAAATTTTGTGGTAATCGTGCCATTTCTAACTGCACAAAATTTAAACAATAAAATTTATAATTTCCAAGCCTTCCCTTTCCTGGGAGATGCAGAGTCCTCCTTTAAATATTTAAAATGCTTAAGATAAATTCCAGGGTGTGTCTCCTCACTGATGAGCATCCAGCTGGATAGGGGGTAGAGTGTCAATATCTGAAAACACATGAAAGAAAATACATCAGGATTAGAAACTGATCATGCAGTAATTAATATATTTATGTTAAATCTAATAAAGGAATGCTTATTCCAGTGGCTGATGACAGAGATGGAAACAAACCTGTACCTTTTAGTAGTTTACATGTCCCTCACAAAGCAAAAAGATACCCCAAGTGAACTGCAGGGAGTAACAAGTAATGAGAAAGTAATCTATAAGGGGACTTCTCACCATACCTCTCAAATGTCCAGATTTTTGTATAATTTCCATATTTTTGTCTCACATTTTTGGCCTGTTCCTCATAATAATTGTAGTTTTCAGGTAAATCAGTGAAGACTGATGTCACTAAAGAATGCTAGACAACTGAGATTCAGAAAATGATTGCTTATGCAAAACCTGTTATTCTTTCAACTTTCTACATTTATAAGAGCAATATTTAAAAATTGCTGCTATTTCTGGACCTTTGTCCCCTATCTCTTTTGGCTTTGTCCATATTTCTTGCATTAAGAGGGTGAGAGGTATGCTTCTCACTAATGAGGTAAACTGCTCAACATTCCACTGTTATTCAAGGGTAATAGCTGCTAACTCAGCTATTAAAATATTTGCTAGTCTTTATGGCACCAATGATATAAGTGTTGTACCATTTATCTAAATACTTGATTTCATTTTGAACTATAACTGTTTACTACTATTGTTAAACAAAACCTACCTATACTTCTTGTAACTTGTAATTGTTTTTATTGTGGAGCTTTTCTCCCCGGGCCTCCACTGAAAAAGGACCTGTATCCAGTCAGATTTTCCCGGTCAACAAATGCAAATAAATAAATAAAAAAATAATAAAATAAATATGAGCAAATATACAATAAAGAGTCATTATTTTTCAAACATGTGCACACTAACTGGAAAACCCAATCACTGTAAATCAAGCACATCCCAAAAGAAAGAAGTCTGGCTATTAAAGTACTATAAAGCAGCTGGACCAATCATACTCTAACTATCTCTACCTCTCACCTCTCCAGAACTTTGCAGACTTTCCCTGGTTTTCATCATATTTTTGCTCTGTCTCTCATAAAACATTTCATTACCTGGTAAATCACAAAAGGTTACAGTCAGTAAGCAATGCCAGACATTAATGTTTCATACCTCCTATAGTTCATAAAATGCATCTTGATGTAAACCTGTTATTCTATTAAATTTTAATGAACTTGAGAGAGCTATTCACAGCTGTTACTGATCCTGGACCTTTACCACCTCCCAAAAAATAAATAAATACATGTTTTACCTTTTCAGGAATCCTAGAGCAAACAATTTGAGAGGTACACTACCACAAAGAAAATATTGCCTTCTCTATCTCCTCTCATACACTTCACTGATGTACTGTGCAAATGTTTGGAAGTTGGTGCCATAGTGATACATTGGTATCGAGCAGATGAGGAAGAATAAAACTAAAGTTCACTCATGCAATCAAATTATTTAACAAAGATAAGCAATTACTGTATTAACAGCAAAAAAATAAAATCAAAATCACGTGTGCTGTGTATCACTGTATTTAGTCACATTATCAAACCACAACAAGCATGGGTAAATCGTGTTCTATCTAAACCCAGTCATGGATTATTGCTAAAATATTAACTGACTATGATAATCTAATTGTAAGAAGTTTGACTAGGATGCCAATAACATAGATACACTGACAAATCCATTATCTTTCTGGTCCCTACCCATAGTTATACTGTTTGTAATTATCAAATATCACAATACTACCATTTTTTACTTAAAGTAAAATCGAGCTCTTCCATAATTAAACAATCCTACTTATATTTCACCTGTATAATTAATGGTGTAATAAATTATATGGTTATGAAAACAGACTTGGACACTAGCATAACTAACGCAAGAAGTCGGCCTGTACGTGATATTATTAATGTGCACATTCATGCGCATATACTGCCTAGATATACACAAAACAGTAACATTATAAAATAAAAAGATCTTAGTGGAGTCACAAAATGAATAAAGTATAGAACAGAAAAAGTGCTAGTTTGTATTCACTAAAAACTATTCTACACAACTATGTTCCCAGTCGTCATTGCGATCCAGTGACCAAAAACATCTGTCTGTCTACAAACCTACTAAATCTGCTGGGCATTGTCTGTACTCATACTCGTACAAGGTTGCTAAAGCCTGGAATTCCTTTCCTGTATCCATCAGATCAATACCCACCCTCCAATCTTTTCAAACCAGTCTGAAAGACTTCCTTAGCTAAAATCTGTCTCTGTTCTTGCTCTAAATCAGGATAAACTCTCTTAGATGGAAATTTTAACTTGGAAAATCTTGCATAGGTCTTTCTTCACACCTCATAAAATTGAATTAATGTTTGAAAAGGAGCAAGTTTGTTGGAGATGTAAACAGGAGTTTAAAGCAGATTGGCAACACATGTTCTTTGAATGCATTGTACTTACACCTTATTGGAATAACATTAATCTTTTTTTCCAGGCTTTATTTGGGGACAATTTTGTTTTTTTACTAACTCATTATTATTTTTTTAATACTCCTATTCCTGTTTGTGGTAAAAAAATGAAATACCCTGTTTTATGGTCCATCTTATCAATTGCAAGGAAAGTTAGAACCAAGAACTGAAAGAATGAAGCTACACCCTCTGGAAATTATCACCATTAAATCAAGATCTATTAGAATCACCTCCTACTATATAATACATGGACAAATTTCAAGGAAGTGCTTGATAAACAAAAATAGTTCTACTCATATCAATTGTAATGTACAGGATTTTTCTGAGAATCTTCATTGTTAGTAGGCACTCTTCTAAATTTTTGTTTCTTCTTGTTCATATTGTTATTTTTTATGCTCACAAATTTCTAAATACAATTATTGTCATTGTTTAGTTAAAATCTAATAAAAACATTTTCAAAAAAAAAACAGATAAATGATATCCCTAAATGTGAACAAGTACTCTTTCATTCCTTATACCTCCTTATTCTCTCTCTTCAATTACTTCCTTACTGCTATTCTATTCTCTTCCCTGACTTTCTCTTTAAACATACCATAAGCCTATTTTTCCCCTCACTTCATATTGCAATTCCTGTTTGTATTAAACTAACTTACCTTTAATTTTGCTACAAACTGTTTAAATATTAAATTATTGTCATATAACTTGTATTGATTCTTAACCAATGTTTTTATATTATATCTAATTTGTTATAATTATTTAAACTACAGATGTTTTTGTTTTATTTTTGAAGATTGCAAAAATTATTGTTCTTAAAATGTTTTGTAATAATCTGGAGGTTTTCTCCCTGGGCCTCCACTGAAGATGTACTGCTACCCAGCCATACTTTTCCAGTAATCAAATGCCAGTAAGTAAATATTCTGACTGACAATGAACTCAGCCTGAACTCACAAAAATTAAAGTAGTAATAAGCGATTCTATAATTAGATCAGAATGAGAGGGGTGAATATTGTGTGTTATAAACATTCAGGTCACAGGGCATGGTAAATGTACATGCAGGAAAATTTTGTAGAAGCTTCACAGTATGTATAGACATATGTTAGAGTGCTATAGAAACAAAAGGAGACTTTTCTGTAGCATTATGACTGCTGCTGCAACAAAATTACAACACATTCCATGACACCTGTAATGCTTCTGTACATATTTAATGAAATCTCAGTAAATTTGTAACAGTCATGTGAAAGCTCACAAGACATCTGAAATGAAACGTCATGGCTGGGGCAGATTTAAGTCCATGCAGCAACACAACTCACACTGCACTGATATGCTGAATTGTGCTGCAGTGACCTTTTGAAATTCATAGTCATGCAAATCCCAGAAGGGCAGCATCTCATCATCAGAAAATCTGAATGGCTATGAATCCTTCAATGGAGTAGGTCTTTAGCGGTAAACCGAATATTTTAACAACCTGTGCTATAAAAGCTCACAAGACCTCCCACCAACAGGTACAGAAATACAGATAGACAAATGCATGGACATGCACGTAGACAGATAAACATATATGTACTCCTAAATATACCTCCAGACAGTGACAGCGCACACAAACACACATACAAACACCCACAGCAAATCATTCCTACACAGATACTCACAGACCCACTCCCACGATGTCCCTGTTCTCCTCTCGCAGAAAGAGACAGACACACATAGGCAATCAGCTGTGCACTCCCATACACATGTTCAGTACTACTTACCTGGATAAGCACTCTGCATGCAGGAAAGCTGAAGTGCTTCCTCTGCACAGATGCCCCCCTTTGAAATGCACAGCTAGATAATGCTTCTACATATTTATTTATTAATTTATTGACATTTGTTGACCAGGGAAGTCTCACTGGGTCAGAAACCCATTTTCAGCAGAGGCACGGGAAGAAAAGCTCCACACAAAACACATAAATCATTCAACAATTGACAGGTAATTATACATCTTGATTTCTATTTGGATACAGATAAACATTGTTTAGCTACATAGATGTATTCCAACACAGAAATGTACTTGTTTAGTATGGTTGATTGATTCATTCAGTAAGTAGTAGCAGATTGCTGAATGCAGAAATGCACATAATAGGTTTATTTTGTATAGATTTGTAGCTTTACAGTTAGTTTTAGAGTTTTATAGAGTTGGTTTTAGATAAGGAATATTGAAATTGAGGGAGTGTAATAGCAGAGGGAAGAAAGTGTAATAGCTGAGGGAAGAGCTGCTTGGAGGGTAGAGGGTAGGGGGTGATAGAAGGAGATGATGGAGGTGGTTGGGTTAAGATTAAGAGGAAAATATTTTAATGTATATGACATTGAAAGCATAGAGATAGGTTGCTGGGTAGGCAGAGAAGATAGTTGCGGGATGCAGAGAAGATACTGGCAGATGGAAGTATTGAGCGTGAGGAATGAGGACAGGACATATTAAAGCAGAGGAGACACATATGAAAAAGTAATTAGTATGAGATAATATCTAAAATGTCAGAGTAGAGTAGAGAGGTTTTAGGGGGGAGAGCAGGGACAGATATGGGTGTTGAGAAGATGTTTTTTAAAGTGAATTTGAAGGTCTTAAAGGAGTCTAAGATACTAATGTGTGAGGGGATGGTATTCCAGAGTTTTGAAATAGATAGAGTATATGCTTTTGCTAGCTATTTTATTTGATTTGTATACTTCTAATAGCTGTTTATTAGTAGAGTAGAGACTTCTGGATGGTTGTAAGGTTGTATGATAGGCTTTAAAGCTGGGCAATTGTTGAGTTTGTATATTACTTTATGAGCTTGGGTTAGTTGCACATAGCTAAGGTATTGGGAGAAATCTAGCCAGTTTAATGCCTTAAGGGCATGACAGGGATGTGTGCGATAAAGTAGGCCTATTGCAAATTTGTCAGTTTTATTTTTTTGGTGGGGATATCCATGAAGTGTTTGCACCTATAAACTTTACAAAGTTTAAAGTGTGTATTTCGAATGGTGTTTAGTATATGGTATTCAAAGGAGAGTTTATTGTCGATGGTGATGCCCAGTAGTTTTGCTTGGGTTAAGATTTCAACTTCTGTGTTATTTAGATAAAAAATTTTGAAGTCATGCAGAGGAGGTTTAGGGGTGAACAATAACAGTTTGGTCTTAGTCATTCAGAAGAGGTTTAGGGGTGAACAATAACAGTTTGGTCTTTTTGGGGTTTAGCAGTAATTGTGCATTATTTAACCAAGTTTCAACAGAGGAGAAAGCAGTTTGAGTCATATTTAGGAGATGTTGAAGGTTATTGGAGGAGGAGATTATGGTGGAATCAACAGCGTATTGAATAAGTTTGCTTTCAAGAGAGGCACTATGGATATTATTAATAAAAATATTGAAAAGTAGGGGTCCAAGAATGGAACCTTGGGGTACTCCAGTTTTGTTTATCAGATATCATGATAGATTATTTTGCCAATGAACACATTGTTTCCTATCGGTTAAGTAGTTGGCAAACCATTTTAGAGCTGGCAGTGAGCATTCCAAAGTGGATAGTTGTTGTACTAGTTTTTGATGAGATACTGTATCAAATGCTTTGGATAAGTCCAGTAAGATAACTGAAGTTAGCTGGCCAGCATCCAAGGCTCTATTTACAGTATCTGTGAACGATATAAGTGTATTGGATGTACTGTGTCAAGGATGGAAACCATGCTGAGAGGGAGAAATGAGATTATTCTCAAAAAGATATTTTAGCAGTTGTATGTGAGTGACATTTTAAGTATTTTTGACAAAGGGGAGAGGATAGAGGTAGGGTGATAGTTTGTTAGTTCATTGGGATTTCCACCTGTAGGAAGGGGAGTTCCGATAAATTCTTTCGATATTTGTGGGACTTCAGATTCAGTGATAGACCGGTTAATTATTATACTAACTGGATAGGCAACAGAGCCTGCGGCGAGTTTTAGGTACTCTGAAGGGAGGTTGTCTGAGGAGAGGGAGTAAGGTTTTAATATAAGGATAAGTTTACGTATTAGAGAGGTGGGGATAGGATGTAGAGTAAAAGTAGGTGTGGAAGTGGTAGCTGTGTGGCTAATATGTGTGTGATAGGGTTGTTTATGTTACTAAGATTGTTTGGTGGGTCAGTTCAGGGAGATTTTGTGGAGAGGAAGGATTGTTTATAAGTTTAAGTATGCTGTATATAAAATGTGATTTAAAGATGCTGGCTATTTCGGATTGATGTGCACATTTAGACATTTTATCCATATTATGCAAGTATCCTAACAGTGAAGTTCACTGGGTTAGTTATAGAGTCTTGTTAGCATATGCCTTGTGGGGTCTACTACAGATGATCGAACTTTCAAAACATCAACTTTCATATGACCGAGACCATATGATCAACATTTCAAAAGTTTGAACACCTGGAAAAAAAAATAAAACAAAACAAAAAAAATCCTGGATGTTTTTGCAGGGGGCAAGTTCCCCTGTATCCCACACCCCCTACTATTTAAATATACTAACTCTGAGATCACACTACAGTGGGGAAAAGGGAAATGTTCCTGTTCTGTGCTGTATGGAGATCTCTGTTCAGAACGTTCAAAGTTTTAAAACTTCAATCATATGGTCTCGGCCATATGAAAGTCGATGTTTTAAAATTTGATCATCTGTAGGGGACCTGCCCTGTGACAAATAGCTAGTTAAAGAGTCTCATTTGCATACATCATGTGCCAAACAGCTAATTATAGAGTCTCATTAGCATACTTCCTGCGCCAAACAAATGCATTTAAATATGCCTGTAAAACTGTCATTATCATCAAATAGTGCGGAGTTGTGACTTCACTCAATGGGAGCTCACTGATACAGACAGATAGGCACATGATAATAGACGGAATCTTCTATACTCGTCTCTGCATTTGACTCACATAAGAAGATTGTGACTCCAAAAAGGTAACCTTTGAAAATACCGAGACCTGTTAGTGCAAGTCTTAGAAATGCTTTTTGAAGGCTTCTTTTTCAGTCTTTCACCTGCTTTCCATGTGAGATTGCTGAACATCTGGCCTTTGAAAATTGGACCTTAGCCCACTGTTGTGAGATCTCAGAGTTGGTATTGTCTTTTTTTAATAAAAATCAATCGTCATTGTGCACATACTCAAAAACAAGACTGAAGGACTAAGAATGCTCATATATAAGTCTGAGAATGTTGTTGCTCAGAATATTCTGTTTTTGTCCAAGGCATTGAAATCTCAGAGTCCATATATTTAAATTTGCACATGGGAGGGGTGCAGGTAGCTTTCCTACTGCAAAAATCAACTTTATAGAGATAAGCAATCTTTAACATTTGCTATTCTCCAGTGTTTCTAATCTTTTTATTTATTTATTTTTTCCCTACATTTTGGGGCTTTACTTTATAACTCTTGACATTTCAGTAGGAACCCTCCAAACATCTTATGGGAAAAAAACTAAGAAGAAAGGAATAAATTTAAAAAAAATCCATTAGTTCACATCTTTTTCTCTGAGTTTCATGACATCAGAGAAACCGATGAACAGCACACATTAAGGCAATAGCCAATATATTCAGGTGTTGACAAGGCAAGCACGTCTTTTAAGAATACATGATGGCTAAAGAGCTGATAAAATGTACCATTACAAATGATAATGTTCTCATGACAGGCTATAATATTAACAGTTCCTCAGATCCAGGCAATTTCATTCATCAGCCTGATTATTATTCATTGTAAAATCATAGAGTCATAAAAGAGCTTGAAAAAATTAAAAAGGGGTATACTACAGATAGCTATGGAACAGAATGGCTTTGTTGAGGAGGGATCTTGCCTTTTGAAACTAACAACAACTGATAAAGGACTAAAAGATCATGTTGCTTAATATGTATATGTATATATATATATATATATATATATATATATATATATATATATATATATATATATAGATTCACTTTGCATGCTTGATGTTTTAAAACATCAAAATTCATATGGCCAAGACCATATAATCGATGTTTTAAAACATTGAACCTGTAAAACAAACACAAAAACAACACAAAAAAAATTTCTATTGTTTTTTTGCCCCCCCCCCCCCTGCTATTTAAACATACCAACTCTAAGAAAGTACTACATCAAGGAAAAGGGAAAATTACCCATTCCACGCAGTATGGAGATCTTTGCTTTATGGGTTCAGTGTTTTAAAACGTCGATTATATGGTCTCGGCCATATGAATTTTGACATTTTAAAACATCAAGCATGTAAAGTGAATCTCTATATATACATACACATATATATATATATATATATATATATATATATATATATATATATATATATACACATACATACATACATACACACATACACACACACATACACACATGCATATACACATATATATATATATACATTTATATATATATATATATATATATATATATATATATATATACACACACACACACACACACACACACACACACACACACACACACACACACACACGAAACATGTAGTTGCAGTCTAGAAAAGTGAATGCTTTTTAAAGGCTTCTTTTTCAGTCATTCACCTGCTTTCCATCTGAGATTGCTGAACATCTGGCCTTTGAGAATTGGACCTTAATCCACTGTTGTGAGATCTTAGAGATGGTATTGTCTTTTTTTAACAAAAATCAATCATCGTTGTGCACATACTCAAAAAGTAACCACATATATTGCCCACAAAGCAGAATTTGCATTAAATAAAAGTAAATTTAAGTAAACTTAAAACCAAAACACTGAGCACTTTCATCCCACACAATTCCTGGGACTTCATCAAGCTCAGGTTTCTAGCTCCATCCTCCTTCATGCTCAGTATTTGTGTTTACTTGTTGAGTGTGTGCAAGACACTGATTTTGGTTAATAAAACAATATTCTTTATATTATTTGTGGATGAAATTGTGTTTTACTCTTCTTGCCCTATTTGTTCTTTTAGATTTAATCTTAAAAGATCAATGTTTTTTTCATTTGGCATTTTGACCATTCGGTAAACAATGGGAAGCTTGTATATACACACACATATATATAGCTATACCACACACACACACACACACACACACACACACACACACACACACACACACACACACACACACACACCATTTATTTGATTGATTATTTTGTAACATAGACATTTTGCTGCACAAATTGTTGTTTGTTAATGTGATCAAATTATACTACAGAATTTAATTCAATTTGTTGAGCAGGAATAATCCAACATAGTTAAAAGCATGTTTTCAGCAAAGGCTCAGAGAGAAAGGCTCCACTGTTATACAACAGAAGTAACAAAAATTTAACTGTACATGGACATTCTTAAATGCATATACAAAACAGTTATAAAATACATATGTTTATCAATAGAAAGCATAAGTAATGAAGGCTACAAATAAGTTTATGTACAGTATATGGAACCAATTAAATATAACATTATGAATGTAGCTAGTATAGTGATTAAAGGAGGTAATGGGATAGAAAAAAAAACTAGGACAGAGAGGTTGGACATAGGACAGAGATAAAATTCAGGTACAAGGACAGGTCCAAGTGGAAGATAGGTAGGTTTCAAATTGCGCTGAAACTTTTTATGTTTACTGTCATTTCTGTGGTCTAGAGGAATGGAATTCCACAGCTTAGCTACATGAAAAGATTTAGCTGTCTACTAGATACATATTTTAAAAGAAAATTCTGCTTGGTTCATTCACAGTTTTATATGCGTTTCTTGACCAGTTAAATGTTAAAAGGTGTTTTTGGTCTGGCAAATTAATCATACAAAGTGCTTTACAATGATAAACTTTGGTGGAGACATTAGCCAGTGTATTTTACAATTTTATTATATGATTGCTCTAGCTTATGTATGTGAATTTTTGGAATATTATTAAGGATAGAAGATGCATACAGAAATGCAGATAGTAACAGAGTTTGGGCTTCATTTAGTTGTTCTTTTTCTATTAGGTAGTATTTTGATTTGTATAAAATACCCAACTTTTGTTAGCTTTTGAGGTTACAATGCGAGTATGTTTTCTTGAAGGATAATTATTTATGAATATATTAAAATCATGTATCATTAACTATAGCAATCAAGTTATTTATGATGTAAGTTATATGCTTATAAACATCTCTAAGTGGTGTAAAAATAATGTTATACATATTTGTGGAGGGTAGGTTTAGTTATTTTGTTAGTGAGTCTGTATTTGTTTTATACTAATGTACTTTTTAGGTATAGTTTTGGGATTGCAAATTTAAATGTGTTTGTTTAGATTTGTGTTCACTGAATTTTAATCCATTTTTCAATTTGTTTTTTGATGAAGATGCTTGATGTACTGTGTCTCAACCAATTTTGTGTATAATATTCAGTGCACTTTGTCAAATGCACATGTTGTTGACAACTATTTCCATTGTTGGATGAAGCCAATTGCACTCTCAGCAAAGTGGGGAGAGAAGGAAAGGTTCATAGGTTAGTACTAAGCTAATTGCCCTTGAGCACCATTTTAAACCTAGCCAGTTATCCCTTGTGAGGCTCAAACCCTGCACCTTGTGTATATAAGGCAAACACTTTAACCATTAGGCCACCCTCACAACATCAAATATTACTTTTTGTGTGGAGATGTACTTGTGGCACTGGCAAGTGGAAATAAATGGTAATACCGAAACATGTGGATGTACCAAACGTTTCAGCACTGGTAGAGAGTGTATATGAGAGACAGTGCTCATAGGTAAATGAGTTAGATTGTGTGTTGTGCATGTGTATTGCCATACATAAAGCTGGTATATATGCTATCTTTAGTGGTACTGTTAGAGAAAGTTTTTTTTTTAAACAAGAAACATCTTTATTACATTATCACTTATGACACAGGCAATCATATATTTATATAAATGAAAACAAACCATATTGACATATTTTCAGTTGCAAACATTATGCATCTGTCCAGTAATTGTCAAACATTATGTAGCTTTTTCAAATTCTGCTTTCTTTTAAACTCATTCCTCCTCCAAAATTTTATTCTGCATGTATTGCCCCTATAATTTCAATTTTTCTATGTAGTTTGTGTGATGACCATGCCCTGGCCCAGCAATCAAGGAGCCTCAATCCTCACCACTAACACCAGGGAGGGCATCTCATATAAGAGGAAAGGATAACCAATACACACAGTAAAATACAATTTCCCTTAAGTGCACACAGAGATCACAGTCAGTCTGGGTCTGGTTGATCCCTTGTTCTCCAGGTCTCTAATAAGAATCCCCACTGGCACAGCTATAGGGTCCAGATTGCAGCCTAGCTGGCAAGCTAACCTCCAGTACTCACTCTGTCCAACCAGTGCTTTGTGTCCCTGCCCAGGTAGCTGACACACCACACACACTTTGAGATAAGTATTTATATAACTTCACAGACACTCCTGGGAAAAGGCTGACACAGATTCTCCAGCTGTGCCCCTCTACCCAGACTATACGGTAGTAATTTCTGCCACCACCAGCTAATACTTATCAGCTACTCAAAGGCCCTTAAAAGGGTGGCCAATTATTACTGTGCAATATTATTATCCAATTGGTAATGTGACTATTCAGTCTAAGGCTTATTAGAGTGGCTTATTACAATAAACTCTATAAATATGCAATGTATTCTAGAGCTTGCATATCTCTACACAAACCAGCCACAGGTAAAAGGTTTTAAAAATATTTAATAATAAATAATTAAAAACACACAACAATAATACTACACCACATTGATATCTAAGAGTTCAAAGATCACACATTAACTTAAAACAATACAGTAGGAAAGTTCTGATATAACAGAAAAAACACTTGTCTAACTTTGTATTCTAAGTTCCTAGCTAGTACTACAAGAAAACATATTTCTATGACACTACTTACATAAGATAACAGGTAGAGTGCTGGTAAGTGGGATATCAAGATCAAAATCCTCACAGTCTCTCTCTAAACAATAGTTTTTAAACTTACTAACACACAGCTCTGCTAGGCCCTCCCAAATTACATAATTTTGACACTTGGGTTTTCCCAGTATACACATTACATAATTTTGACACTTAGTCTGGAGTTCCCAGGCCAACAAACTGCATTATTTAGCAATTTAACTCCTGCTCAGAAAACTACAACAATAAAAGACATTTCACATGTACACTCTAGCAATTATTGCTTAAGTTAAGACAATAGAAAGAATGTGTTCAGCCAGCATCTTCGGCACCACTATTTAGATAATTGTACTTCAAAGAACATTTGAAATGCTTGGCTTAGTTTTCCTTACAGTAGATGGCAATGCTGCTACAATATTGAAGTTCTCATTTTACAGTGTTTTCTTTCATTTAAGAACACAAGCCTGTATTTTACATTTGTATTTACAAATGATAGAATTAGGTATCAAATTCTATTTGACTAGGCTGACAGCCTTCACCCATCTTCCCCCAATCTTCACATCTCTTCCCCCCCTTGAGAACTCAAGCTAGTTTTTCAAGTGACCCTTGAGAAACGCTGCTTGAGAGGGTTAGGTCTATCTGAGGGTACCTCACCCCATTCCCTGTCTTGAGAGCCCATCTGCATTGGCATTGCTACTCCCACTGTGGTGCTGCACTGACATATCATATGCTTTCAACCCCAGGCTCCATCATAGCAACTTGGCATTTTGCTGACTGCCTCTTTTTAACCATGTTAGAGGGTTGTGATCTGTCATTACAGTGAATTTTCTTCCATACAGATAAGGTTGAAGATTTTGCAGTGCCCACACTATGGCTAGACATTCCTTTTCTACAGTTGCATAGCATTCCATCCTGAGTTGGAGCCTACTACTGAGATAAACCACTAGGTGCTCTTCCCCCTCTGAAGAAATCTGGCTAAGTACAGCCCATACCACATAGTTCAAAGCATCCACCTGCACAACAAATTATTTGCTGTAATCTGGACTGGCTAACACAGGGTGTCCTCCCAAAGCTTCTTTAAGCTTCTGAAATGCCTGCTCACATGCTGGGGTCCACACTACCTTATCTGGCCTGTTCTTCCTTGTCAGGTCTATGAGGGGAGCAGCTATAGTACTATAACTAGGATCAAACTTTCTGTAGTACCCTGCTGCCCTAAGAATGCCCTCACCTGCTTTTTTGTAACAGGTGCAGGCCATGCCTGAATAGCTTCCACTTTGGCAGGTTCTGGCCTTATCTTACCACTCCCCACTCTATGTCCTAGGTAGGACACCTCTGCCATACCCACCTGACATTTGCTCGACTTAATGATCAATCCTGCCCTCTGTAGTCTGCCCAGCACCTCCCTGACATGCTGAAGGTGCTCTGGCCAGGAATGGCTGTAGATGGCAATATCATCAAGGTAAGCAAAGGCAAACCCTCCTGCTCCTTGTAGGATATTATCCACCAGCCTCTAGAAAGTCGCTGTGGCATTCTTCATCCCAAAGGGCATCTTTGTGAACTCGTACAAGCCAAAAAGAGTCACAAAGGCTGAATTCTCTCTAGCACTGGGAGTCAAGATCTCCTGCCAGTAACTTAGCCCCACCCAACTGCTCTAGGGCCTCATCTGTCCTAGGCATGAGGTAAGCATCCAACTCTGTGTGAATATTTAATTTCCTGTAATCTACACAGAACGTGGTGCTGCCATCCTTCTTTGGCACCAACACCACTGGTGAGGCCCAGGGCTGTTGGACTCTTGAATCACCCCTAGTTCCAACATCTCCTGTACCTCTTCCCTCAGAGTTTGTCTGACTCTCTCAGCCACCCCGTAAGGGGCCTTCCTAATAGGCATTTGGGGTCCTGTATCCACCTGGTGCTGCACCAGGTGGGTGTACCCTGGTTTCCCAGTGAACATGTCCCAAAATGCCTGCAACACTGCTCAGATTTCTTGAATCTGGGTTGGAGATAGCTGCTGGGACATTGCTACCCCTTCCACCAAGGTGTCAGCCCGAGCCTCACTGAGGATATCAGTCCCCAAATCTCCCCCAGACTCCTCCTGCAATCCACTGCAAATTGTCAGCACAGGGGCCTCCTTACCATGGTAAGGTTTCATCATGTTAACATGGTACAATTTGTGCCCCTGCTGTCTGCCTAGCACTTCCACCATGTAGTAAACATCACTTACCTTTCTTACCACATTGTAGGGTCCCTCCCAAGCTGCTTGCAGCTTGTTGTGTATGACAGGAATGAGAACCATTACCTGCTGCCCCACAGCATACTCTCTAGCTCGAGCACTCCTGTCCTACCACATCTTTTTCTGTTGTTGGGCTTCTGCCAGGTTCTCCTTGGCCAAGCCCATGAGTTCCCTGAGCCTTGTCCTGAGGTTTAGGATGTATGCCACAAGAGACTCCTTGTGAGACTCACACTCAACTTCCCACTCATATTGAATTAAATCTAGAGGTCCCTTTACCCTATGCCCATACAGCAACTCAAAGGGAGAAAAAACAGTGGATTCCTGGGGAACCTCTCTTTAAGCAAACAACAGATGGGGCAAATACTTTTCCCACTCCCTCTTAAACTGATCTACAAATGCCCGTAGCATGTACTTGACAGTAGAGTTTAACCTCTCAAAAAGACCATTAGTCTGGGGATGGTAGGAAGTGGTCTTCATGTGCTTCACCCTACAGGATGTCCACAGACAAGCCAGCAGGTATGACATGAAATTGGCATCTCGGTCAGACAGTATTTCTTTTGGGAAACTTGCCCTGCTGAAACTCTCTAACAAAGTATTTGCCACCTTCTCAGCCTCAATGGAGGACAAAGCCACTTCCTCAGGTTATCGTGTAGCGTAATCCATTACCACTAGGCTATACTTTTTACCTGTGGAACTTGAGGTACTCAGAGGACCCACAATATCCATAGCTACCCTCTGAAATGGCTCCTCAATCACAGGCAAAGGCATCAAAGGAGCTCTCAGTTTGTCTCCTGCCTTGCCTACCTTTTGGCACTGCTCACAGGTCCTGCAGTACCCTGTTACAGCTCTGGCCAATATACGTTTTGCATAATATGTCTCTTTGTATGTTTTATGCCCATATGACCTGCAAAGGGAATGTCATGGACTATGGCTAGAAGCGCCAGATGGTGGGCTGTAGGAACTACCAACTGCTGTACTCTCTCACCTTCTAGCCCTCCCTCAGGGGTCCACTCCCTGTATAGTAACCTGTTGTCCCAGTATACAGATTCCCCCTTCCCTTGAGAATCAGATGCCTTCCTAGCATCTCAGGCCTTGCAATGTAGGGTCTTAAAGCTGAGCCTGTCTTAACTCTCTCCTTGTAACCCTTCCCAGCTCCCCTTCACAGGATGACTGGCATCCTCTGACAGTGGTGCCTCACTGTCAGCCTGGGTACTACTACTCACCTCTACCCTTGCAGTTACCCTGTACAAGGGAACATCAGTACCCAAAAGCAGCTGTGGCTCACCTTCAGTCTCACTGCTACAGTGTAGCTCACTCCCTGAAGTAACCACCTCACCAGTCCTGGCTGCAAGTATGCAGTCTTTCTGGGTCTCCCCCAAGCTATTAGACCCACATGCTTGTCTCCTAGCCTCACTGTGTATAACTGCATAAGTACATGGTACTGCCTCATCCAAATCCCTCCCTCTCAGGACATCTGCAGGATAGTAGTTCCACACCCCTGTTGTATTAAGACAACTCACTAGTGGCATTTTGTCTTTCTCACTTACTGGCTCCCTCACCTTTGGTTCCTCACCTTGCCTCCATGGACACCTGTATGCCACATGGCCCTACTGGTTGCATTCAAAACATTTCACCCTAGCTCCTGGATGTGTACCTGGACTAGTGGCTTCCCCTGCTACTGGCATAATCTGTTGGGGCAGTCTGTGCTGCCCACCATGGGTTCCTTTTGACCCATGAGCAGTACTTGGGTTCCCCTTCTTGTGCAGGGCTGCACTGCTGGCCAGATATAGGTCTCCCTTCTTCCCCAACTCATCTGAAGTAGCACATTGTCTGTCAGCTAACCAATCCTCATGTTGTCAGGCAAAGTGCTGAGGGCTTGTTCCTCACCAAAAGGTCTGCCAGCCCTTCAAAAGTGGTGACCTGACATCCACTCACCCAGCTATGAAAATAAGTGCTCAGTTCAGCAACATATTCACATACAATTTCATCTGCCTTGCGTCTATGCTCACAAAACATTTTCCTATACATTTCAGGTGTTAGCTTAAAACATTTTAAAAGACATTTTTTTTACAGCAGTATAATCAAAACAGACATAGTCAGGCATTTGTGATATACAAGTTATAGCTTTCCTATGGAGTAAGAGGGTCAGGAACCGTACCCAGAGCCTTTGGTCAAAACTATACTATTTGCATACCCTTTCAAACATGTGAATGAAATTATCAAAATTATCCTGCTTTAAATTGTGGAAGAAATTTACTGACCTGTTGTGCTTCTGGGGTCCAGTTACTCTCTTCCCGATTACCTCCATGACTCAGGCAAAGAGTCAGCATTTCCCTGTCATGCTTCCTCTGATGCTCCTTTTCTTCAGCTTCTATCTCTAAATACCTGGCCTCCAACTTAAGTCTCTTTAGCTCCAGCTGGATTTTTAAGTCCACTGCAGAAAGGTTGAGCTGTCCATTCTCCCAGGATATTGTATCTCCACTGCCAGTCTGATTGTCCTTCGCAGAAAGGTTGATCTGTCCATTCTCTGAGGATATTGTATCTCCCCTGCTAGTCTGTCCTTCTGGATGCTGTTTTCTGATGCAGCTGTAACCAAGGCTGCAATCAGGTCTGCCTTATTCAGGTTTACATTCACCAGTCCCCTAGCCTGGCACATCTCCACCAGCTGGCTCCTTGTCAGCTTTCCATACTCTTGTGCTGACATGCTGCCTGCTCGCTCTGACTAACTAAGCTAACAAAAGAAATAAAACAATTGTGATCTGAACTCTGAGTATAAACTGCATGGCTGATTTAGAGTACAAAGCACCTTCAGAGATCACTGTACATAAGCTGCAGGATTCACTCTACCCACACCACTGCAACCACAAGTGAGGATATCTTATCCCAACCACTGTGAACCACAAATGTGAGGATATCTTATCCCAACCACTGCCACCAGAAATGTGACGACTGTGCCATGGCCCAGTAATCAAGTAGCCTCAATTCTCACCACTAACACCAGGGAGGGTGTCTCATATAAGAGGAAAGGATAACCAATACACCCAGTAAAGTACCATTTCCCTTAAGTGCACACAGAGATCACAGTCAGTCTGGGGCTGCTCACTCCCTTGCTCTCCAGGTCCCCAATAAGACTCCCACTGGCACAGCTATAGGGTCCAGATCTCAGCCTAGCTGGCATGCTAACCTCCAGTACCCTCTCTGTCCCACCAGTGCTTCATGTCGCTGCCCAGGTAGCTGACACACCACACACACTTTGAGATGAGTATTTATACAACTTCACAGACACTCCTGGGAAAGGCTGACACAGATTCACTAGCTGTGCCCCTTTACCCAGACTATATGGTAGTAATTTCTGCCACCACCAGCTAATACTTATCAGCTGCCCAAAGGCCCTTAAAAGGGTGTCCAATTATTATTGTGCAATATTATTATCCAATTGGTAATGTGACTATTCAGTCTAAAGCTTATTAGAGTGGCTTATTACAATAAACTCTATAAATATGCAATGTACTCTAGAGCTTATTTGTCTCTACACAAACCAGCCACAGGTAAAAGGTTTTAAAAATATTTAATAATAAGTAATTAAAAACACACGACAATACTACTACACCACACTGATATCTAAGAGTTCTGAGATAACACAGAAACTTAAAACAATACAGTAGGAAAGTTCTGATATAACAGAAAAACACTTGTCTAACTTTCTTCTAAGTTCCTAGCTATTACTACAAGAAAACATATTTCTAAGATATTACTTACATAAGACAACAGGCAGAGTGCTGATAAGTAGGATATCAAGATCAAAATGCTCACAGTCTCTCTCTCTCTCAACAATAGTTTTTAAATTTACTAACAAACATCTCTTCTAGGCCCTCCCAAATTACATCATTTTGACAGTTAGGTTTTCCCAGCATACATGCTACATCATTTTGACACTTAGTCTGGAGTTACAGGCCAACAAACTGCATTATTTAGCAATCTAACACCTGCTCAGGAAACTACAACAATAAAAGACATTTCACATGTACACTCTAGCAATTATTCCTTAAGTTAAGACAATAGAAAGAATGTGTTCAGCCAACTGCTTTGGCACCACTATTTTGATAATTTTACTTCAAAGAACATTTGAAATGCTTAACTTAGTTTTCCTTACAGCAGATGGCAATGTTGCTACAATCTTGAAGTTCATATTTTACAGTGTTTTCTTTCATTTAAGAACACAAGCCTGTATTTTACATATATATTTACAAATGATAGAATTATGTATCAAATTCTATTTGACTAGGCTGGCAGCCTTCGCCCATCTTCCCCCAATCTTCACAGTTTGCTCCTACCCTTTTCTAAATATGCTAATTTAGATTATTTCATCTATGCTACAAGATTCACTACTTCTAGTACATTTGGTTTAGACTTTGATTTCCATTTTTTAGTAATTGCTTTTTTGGCAGCCACCATAACTAGACTCAGCAAAGCCTTCTTATGTCTAGCCAATTCTGATTTTGTATCATAGCTCAAAAATAATAATAATTTGCTTAGTTATACCAATTTGCTCACCCAGTATTACTGATAGAATAATCTTCAGGGAATTTTTAAAGTCTGCCATCTCATTACACTCCCAGAAAATATACTCACAGTTACCTTTCTTCCCCATCACACTTCCAACATTTACTATCTGCCTCAGGAAAAATTCTTTGGAGTCTACTTCAGGTATAAAAATACCTATGTAAACCCTTCCAAGCAAAGATCCTAAATCTTATAGACTTTGTTGCATATTTGGGAGAAATACATATATCCCCCCATGTTACAGAAAAGGTGTTTTAGTAATGCAATTTGTAAAGCTGGGGTTAGGGTTAGTACACATGAGTAAGGTGGTACAAGACAGCGAAATGAGTGATAATGTTTTGTGGTTCAATGGCAAACTGCTTTTGTAAAATATTTCAGAAGTACTGATGTAAAGAAATAAACCTGGTAATGTCTACATTTTGCTGTAACTATCAGGAAAAATATGCTGCTGAGATTTTGTGGGATTTACATGAAATATCTGTTGAAAAAGGGAACTCAAGCAAGTAGGCACCTTTGTAGTTGCAGTAGTAAACTAGTAAGGCAAAGGTGATAGCCTTATAGTATGCAGAGTGGAGTATTTACTTACCAGAGTATTGTGTGTTATAACAGTGAAAAAAATATATACTGCTTACATGGAATAGCTATTTCTTGCATATGTTAATTGTTCTATCATAGGTTCATAGGTTCATAGGTAGATACTAGGTTATTTGCCCTAGGGCATTTATAAGCCTAGCCAGAGTGTATTTGGCTTCCGCCTCCCTATTAGATTAGCCTACTGTGCCTCTGTAAAGTAGGTCACAGAAGGTACCATTTTAAGATTAGTTTACTGTGCCTCTGTCTAGCAGGGACACAAGAGAGATCCCAGGCGTGAATTTGCGATTTCCCATCCACACGTCCAAATTTTGCTTGAAGAGGTTCAGCGAGGGGCTATGTCTAACATGAATTGGGATTCTATTCCAGAGTGAGGGGAGCCTCTGGGAAATGAATCTGTCCCTCCAGCATGTCCTATTTATTTTTGTGCTGAGGTTTAGGTCCCTGGAGCGTGTAGTTCTAAGGGACTTGGATTTTTTGAGGTGGAGCATGTCCATTAATTCTGGGTTTGACATGGCTTTGTACGTCAGGCATAGATCTCCTCTGAGTAGGTGGTAAGCAACTGAGTAGAGCTGGAGTTTCTTTAGTCGAGCTGCATAGGGCATCTGTTTGTAGCCCATGATCATCTTGATGAGGTACTTTTGGGGTCTCTCCAGTTGCTGCAGGTGTCGGGTAAGGTACATCCCAAAAGGGGCATTGTATTCAATTATGGGCCTGATGAGTGATGAGTAGAGGGGCACAATGACCTCTCTTGATCTAGATGCGAACCATTTCGTGATAAGGTGGGCTATATAAAAGGTCTTTCTAACCACATTGGCAACGTGATTATCAAAGGAGAGATTACTATCTATGTTGGTCCCCAAATCTCTAATTACTTCTTCCGTACTTAATGGATTACCACCTATGTGGTAATTTGTGGGCACCTTGTTTTTCCCAAAGGGGATGACTATGCACTTTTTAGCATTTAGCTTGAGACCGTGGCTCTGGCACCAAGCATCCGTCTCTGTGAGACCCTTTGGAGGATGCTTGTGTCAGCTGGAGATTCAATTATCCCCCCAGTTTGCAGTCATCTGCGAACTTTGTCAGCCATAATCCCCCCGTGTTAGCCTGAACCTCAGAGAAGTATATACCGAACAAGAGAGGTCCCAGAACTGAGCCCTGTGGGATGCCACCTGTAACTGGTTTGGATTTGGACATGGCACCTGCGATTCTGACCATGTGGGTTCTATCTCTGAGCCAGTTTGCAACCCATCTTTTGATACGGGGTTGATATTTAAGCTGGCAAGCTTATTTATGATGCCGAGTGGGGTATTATGTCGAAGGCTTTTGCGAGGTCCAGGTAGGTTGTGTGGACTACCTTGCCCTCATCTATGGCTTTGGAAACTGTTTCAAAGAAATCAACTAGGTTTAAGAGGCAAGATCTGCCCTTAACAAAGCCGAATTGGCTAGGGTCCAGTGTCTGGAGGCTCCCAATGTCTTTGTTTATGAGTTCCATGATAATATGCTCCATAGCTTTACAGACCAAACTAGTCAGGCTTATGGGATGATAGTTTCCGGGGTCTGTTGTGGCACCACCTTTGTGGAGTGGGACCACTGCAGCTGTACACCATTCTTTGGGCACATATCCTGTAGTAAGGCTAAGTTTGAACAGTGACTTAATGTGAGGGTTCAGTTCTTCTTGGAGCTCATGTAAGACACAGCCTGGGACACCGTCCGGTCCCATTGATGCTGTGTTTTTTGCTTTGGAGAGGGCAGCTTTCACCTGTGCATCTGTGATGTCAGGGATGTTACATTCAGTTGGGATAGGCATTTGCTCCTTGGGGGGGGGGGGGAGTTTGTGCTGAATCTATCTTAAAGGCAAGTAAAAATCACTGTTCCTATTGATTTTTGAAAGAACTAGATTGCTCCTGGAAATTCTATTTGGCTAAGACCTATGTGTTTAGAAGCAAAAAGCAAAGAAAAGAAAAGTACAGTGTTTAGAAAATGCTTACACACAGCTGAACAGCACAGATTCCTACTAGGTGCTGTCTGTGGCAAACTATAGGCAGTTATACTGTCAAGCAAGTATTCTTAGGTATAATGATGAGAGACATGTACCTGTCCCTCCAGTAACTCTTATTTATATTGTAGATGTGGTTCAGGTCCCTAGTTTTACAGATGTGCAACAGGCACATAAGGCAGGATCAGAGCATACTTTGAAGGCCAGGCATAAATTACCCCTCAGCAGTCTGTAGGAGACAGTACAGAGATAGGGCTTGGAGACAGTCTGCATTCGACATTTTCTACACCATATTTTCTTTTTGTGAGGAACCTGTGTGTTGTATATGTTTGGTTAGGTACATACCAAAGGAAGTGTTGTACTCAGTGGTTGGTCTAGTGATTGCCAAATACAATGGAACATTGACATCTTTGGACATACATGCCATGCCATTGTTTATAAGTTGCACATAGAATGATTTCCTTACTACAGTAGACACATGATGGTCAAGGGGAAGTTACCTTCTACATGGTATTCCAAATCCCTGATCACAGGGTTAACTCTTTGGGGTGTATTATCAATGCAGCAATTTCTGGGGGTCACCTTCCTGACAAATATTATTATGCATTTTTTGACATACAGTTTTAGACACTGACTGACACCAGTTGTTAGTCTGCATTGGGCCTTCATAGAGGATTTTTATTTTTTGGGGGGGCTTTCTGTGACTGTGCCTATTTTGAAATTGTCTGCAAACTTGGTCAGCCAGAGGCCTTTGACATTGGTCTTGACTTCAGAAAAGTAGTTGTCAAAATGCAGCTGCTCCAATAGTGAGCTCTGAAGGATGTTTGGAGACTGGCCTTTTTGTGAAGGTAGATTCATCCCCCCTGACTTCTTGTGTCCTATCTGTGAGGCAGCTGGCTATTCAATGAGGTTTAAACCTAGTTTTGTTAGCTTGTCTACAATATCCATGTGAGGTATTGTACCTAAGGCAGGTAGATGTATGGAGAATCTATTGTTTGGCCTTGTCCATTGCTTTGATAACCTTCTCAAAGAAGTCTACCAGATTAAGTAGGCAAGACCTGCCTGGGCAAAACCACACTGGGTTGGATCCAATGTCTGAAGGTTTTAATAGGCAAGACTTGCCTGGACAAAACCACACTGGGTTGGAGCCAATGTCTGAAGGTTTTAATAGGCAAGACTTGCCTGGAAAAAAACACACTGGTTGGATCCAATGTCTGAAGGTTTCCCATGTCATTATTTATCAAGTCCATAATTATTCTTTCCAGAGCCTTTCATATGAGACTAGTGAGACTTATGGGTCAGTAGTTTTCCAGAACTATGGATGACCTGCCCATGTGGAGAAGGATAACAGTTGCAGTCCTCCATTCATTTGGCTTGAAGCCTGTTTGGGCCTATGATTTAATAAGAGTTCTAGTGGACTTGATGGGTGATATTTCATGCTATTAAGAAGGCGTCTTGAGATATTATTAGGTTCCAGTGATGCTGTCTTTTTGTATTCAGAAAGCACATTTAAGAACTGTTCCTTAATAATAGTTGAGGCTATTTCTTAAGAGGTGTCTAAGGGAGAAGGTAGAGTAAAACTGGAGCTGAATTTATCAGCCAGTAGGTTTGCTATATGCTCCAGCTCAGCGTACATATCTCAATTTACAAATAGTTAGGCCCATTGTTGTGTATTACCATTGAGGTCTTGGAAATAGCTGAAGAATGCATTGTGGATGTCCTTTGCCTGGGAGTCTACTTTTACCACAAATTTGGCTGTGGTAGACTTATCTAGTCCCATGAGTTTGTTTATGTTAATGAGGGAGTTCTTTCCTTGCTGGGCATTGTGCTTCCTATTTTTGTCCATGCTTTTCTTCTTTTTGTTGTACAACCTGCATATGTTGGGGTTCTACCAGGTGGCTTGTTTTTGAATTAGTCTTGTGTTTATTTCAAGCAGGTACCACTGCCTCTATGCACTGTATATATATATATATATATATGTGTGTGTGTGTGTGTGTGTGTGTGTGTGTGTGTGTGTGTGTGTGTGTGTTTGTGTGTGTAAAGGGGGTTATGAATGACTCTTGTGAAGGCCAAAGTGATCCCTGGGTTCAGTGGAGCTTGAAATTTTGCCAGGGTGTCACTGACAAGTAGAAAGTTTGCAGGGTTATCTAGTGTCCCAGATTTAATTTTTATTTTGAAGAAGGTAACATTATGGTCTGACCAAAGAAATGACCGTGTTACACTCTGGGGACTGATACATTCCCCCATGGTGGTGAGGACAAAGTCATTGTTGCTGTCACCCCTAGTGACATATTGACTAGCTGTTTCAGGGCATTTGTGTTGACAAAGTGAAGGAATCTTTGAGCCTGCAACTTTGAGGTTGTGAATGATTCACAGTCTATGAGGAAGTTGTAGTCACCCTAGAGAAGCTCAAGTGCATCATACTTCTTGCCCAGCTTTCAAGGGGTATTTATTTTTTATATAAATTGAGATAACTCTGCCATTTGTTCCTTTCTGTGCAGTAACTGGTCCAAATGTGTGGAAGGTATTATAGTCCTGCACTGCCAGCGTGGTCTCTGTTGCTTTAAGCCATATCTCAGTAACTACACAGGTGTCTACTTTCTACAAAGTGAGAAGAGTTTGCAGGGAGTGGAGGTTTTTTTTTTTTTTTGCTTATACTCCTGACATTGAACTTTATCAACTTTACATAATTCTAGGTTGGTTAGCCATACTGGATGGTTTTACAAGTTAATGATGCCTAAAAAAAGCACTATGGGGATGGAACAAGGATGTTTTGAAGTACACCAAAAAATAAATATATATATATATATATATATATATATATATATATATATATATATAGATATATATATATATATATATAAAATACTTCCCTTACTCCAAGCTTCCTTGAGTCATTCGTCTGCTTGTACTACCTCTGTTCATACCATCCTATGCACCCATTTCCTCATCATTCACAGTAAAATAAATATAAATATCACTAGAAATAATTTACTGCATCTTCAAGACATTCTCGTAGCACTACTGTCTAGCACTTGTGAAAACACTTAGACTACTACTTGCTACTTGCTTGCCACTTGTCTTCTCTGTGTTTCTGGCCTCAACTGCCATTTCATGAGAGTGTTTTTTTTTTTAATTAGTTGCAGCCTCAGCAATGAAATTCCAGCAATTTGATTGACAATTATCTTTGGGATGCACTGTTCACCTTTGGATGTCTATGATAGCCTCACACAGATTGCAGTATGCATCCTCCTGAACCCCAGGGATGGACTTTTAAATTTCATTATTCACAATGTTTAATGTGTCTTAGAGGACTGCAGTGGTGGTGCTGTGGTAGCATTGTCGCCTCACAGTTAGACGTTGCCCGTTCGATTCTCAGTTAGAGCGTCTTCTATGTGGCGGCATGCGTGAATGGGCATTCCTTCGTTGAAGGTTGTGTGTTAGGCCAGGCAAGCCAGCGCGTAAAAATCTACTGCCAATCATTAGCGGACCGGAGTTCCGCTGTGGCGACCCCTAACCGGGAAAAGCCGAAAGACACAACAACAACAATGTTTAATGTGTCTTACAAATATCTGCTATATATATATATATTTTTTTTTAATGTTATCCTTTGTTGACTGGGTTAGTACCAGCCTCTTTTCAGGGAGACTCAAAGTTGTATTTATACTACAAGAGGAAATTTGGACAGGGCATCGAGGAACTTCCCCTACTCATCATTGTTGGGAGTGGAGACCATTTGGAGGAGCACTTCCTGTTTCCATTCCAAGTGCAGAGACAGACTGAAGAAACAGAATGGAGAGAAACAAGATGGAGACAGAAGGAGATGATGGAGTAGCAAAAGAAATGAAGGAGAAAGCAAATATCAAGACTGGAGAATGTGTGCAGGATTCTGAGGAAATGTTTAAAAGAAATCTGTTTGATGGAGATGAGTCAGAAAATGATGAATGCATAATTACAATCCTCCAATTAGGAAGGTTGTGGGATGATTTACTTAAAGAAATTGTAGTGCAGAGTGAGACAGAAAATGTAGGAGGAGACATTATGGAGAAAATACAAAAGGAGAATGCAGAGACAATCCTGAAAAATAGGGGTGAGATGGAAAAGAAAACATATGCAGAGAAAGTAAAAGAAGGCAAAAGTGGAGTAGCAGAAAAGAAGGCAGAAAAAAATTGAAAACAGAAGTACTTGGTAAGGATTCAAAGTAAATAATACAAAGAAATTGACAGGTATGAAGTGTGGGGAAATTTACTAGCTCTTTTGGGTGTAAAAGCACTTGAGGTAAGAAGATTTATTCTTGTTAACAAAGATATATTTTGGGATATTATATCTGAGTTTTTTTTTTCAATTGAAAATTTTCTTGGGGAACATGAAATAATAAAGACTGTAACCCATAGAGTCTTTATATGATAAAAGCATTTAACAGGAAACAGGGTTTATGGACAGGTGGCTGGGATTGTAATATGTGTTAAAAATATACATATACCAATCATGATAATTACCTGAATACTGTTAAAACTGTGGAGATGACAGTTGGCTTTAGGAGTGGCACAACAGTATTATCCTCCCTATTTATATTTAATACTGCTGTGTCAGTTGTGGAATCCTTCAAGTTTTGAGATCTATAATCTCCCGGGAAGTGAAATGAGAGACCAATGTAGGGTCCATCATAAAAAAGGCACAACAGTGAATGTACTTTCTGTGACAGCTGAGGAAGTTCAACCTCCCACATGAACTGTTGATTCAGTTCTATACAGCAGTCATTGAGTCTGTTCTCAGCTCATCCATAACAGTGTGGTTTGGATCTCTGCCCAATCTTGACAAAAATAGGTTACATCGAGTAGTCAGGTCTGCCAAAAATATCATTGGTACTAGTTTGCCCTCCTTACAGGACCTGTACTCTTCCAGAGTCATGAAAAGGACAGGGAAAATCATCACTGACACTTCACATCCAGGCCACCACCTTTTTGAACTATTGCCATCAGCCAGGCATTATAGATTAATACGCACCAAATCAAGCATATATAACAACAGTTTTTTCCATGTGCCATCAAGTTCATAAATGATTAACTCAGCTTATTAAGCTGGGGTATTCTTTTTCCCAAGCCTCCGGGGATTCTGCAGTATTGTTTACATATTGTTAATGCTTGTTTCTTTTAGAGTTTATTTCAGTATTTCTTGCACTGAGTTGCACTTTGCATCTTGTATGTATATGTATATGTATATTTACTTTTTTGTCTTGTTCTTAATAGTTGCACGTATGTCATTTGTCTTGTTCTTAATAGTTGTATGTATGTCATTTATGTAATTCATACTTGGAGAGTCACTGAAACTGTAGTCAAATTCCTTGTATATGTGCATACTTGGCCAATAAATGTGATTCTAATAAATGTGGAGGGGAATAGTGGTGTTGTAAAATTCTGGGGACAACCCTAAACATGTTTTTTTTTTTGTTTGTCTTTTTTTGTTTTGTTTTTTTGGGGTTTTTTTTTTTTTTGTTTTTTTTCTGAGGAAAAGAAAGACATCTGATAAGTAACTGTGACAAAAGAAAATGTTATATTTGTAGGGAAATGGGAAATTATGCAAAAAATGTGAATTGAAATGTATAAATGTAACGAAATTGGACTTTTGTGGATGTACTGCAGAAATGAAAATAACAATAAGGAAAAAGAAAGAGAACAAAATGAACAAAGAGAAGAAGTTTTAGAAGTAGCAGAAATAGTAGAAAAATTAGAGTAGAAAAAATAAGGCTCTGAAATAAGTGATGAAGACAAACTGGGAAGTAGTAAAAGGAGAAAAAAAGTATCTTGGTAAAAGACAGAACAAGAAAATGTAATGGGATAAGTACGAAAAAATAGAAAGAAAATAAATTCATGCTAAAGGACATATGCAGCTGAAGTTTAGGGTTTGGAAACACAAAGTACAGTGTTTGATTCTTACCTTTGGGAAGGAAATGTGTTAGGCTTACAATAGTCTGTTAAGAAAGGTAACCTATTCATTAACTATGAATTTATGAAAACATGAATCAGAAGGAAAATGAAAATTTTAGACTGCTTTCTGTAAATATGATTAATATTAAGCATATAGCAAGAAGAATTAGAATTTTGCAGTAGTGTAACACATGTGATGTAAATGTAATTATATTAGAATACATGCGATTTTTAAGAAACGAAGAATAGAACCTATGGGGAGAAAAGATAATTTGGAATTTAGGAAATGAGAGATGTTCTGGAATAGCCATATTCAGAGAAATACATTAAAGATATTAGATGTACACCTTGGGGGGAAGAACAACTATGTAAGGCTGTTATACATCGACTTCAAGTTCTGTGTTCAACACTGTGATACTGATGCAACTGTTGGATAAGCTCATGAAACTCAGGATAAACAAGAACCTATGTAACTGGACTCTTAACTTTCTGATTGGTAGACCCCGATGGGCATGCACTGGAAACAACACCTCAGAACACATAATCCTGAATACTAGTGTTACCCAAGGTTGTGTGCTCATCCCCTTGCTCTTCCCCATTCTCACCCATGACTGTACTGCAAAACATAACTCAAACCATATTATAACCTGATGGTACCACAGTTGTGGGACTTATAGTGGTGGGGATGAACATAAATACAGGGATGAGGTGAACACATTGATTGCCTGGTGTGATAGGAGCAATCTGGACCTGAATGTTAATAAGACCAAATAAATGATTATGGACTTCAGGAGAAAGGCAACAGTTCACCAACCACTCACTATCAAAGGGGAGGTAGTAGAGAAAGTCAAAACAACCAAGTTCCTGGGCCTTTGCATCTCAGATGACTACTCCTGAACTGTTAATTTCAACCATATAGTCAAGAAGACTCAACAGAGGCTTCACCTCCTGAGAAATCTCAACAGGCCAGGCTCTCACTGTCTGCTGTTACCACCTTTTTACAGGGGAGCTATCGGGAGCATTCTCACTAACAACTTTATTGCATGGTTCGGCAACTGCACAGTTGCTGAGAAGAAGAAATTACAGAGGAGAGTGAAAGTGGCTGAGAAAAATCATTGGCACAAACTTCCCTTCTATTCAGGAGCTTTTCTTTACAAGAAAAAGAATGAGAACATACAAAATACTAGTTGATTTGACCCATCCATCCCACAACTGGTTCTTACAACTTGCATCTGAAGGAGGTACTGCAGCATCTGCTGTAGGACTGCCAGATTCAGGAATAGTTTGTATCCTACAGCTGTGAAGCTTATTAACTTGGACACCAACCATAATACCTGATACATTGAAGCCTCTTTCTTTTATTTAATCCTGCTGCTCTAAGTAATTACTGACAGTATTACTATTACATAATATGATGGCTATACTGAGTCACATCTAAGGTTTACAAGTGCAATACAGTAACTAAACAGCTGTTATTCAGTAGTCTCTATTTATTCTCTATCTTAACGATGAAGGGGTTTTGTGTTGGGTATTTATTTTTTATTTATTATTTATTATTTATCATTGGGTAATAGGTATTGAGTGTGTTTATGTAATGTGAACTACCTCTTGCATGTCATATGTGTTATTTTCTTGCTTATGTTATTCTCTGATACCACTGTATCTATATTATTTGTACTGCATTTCTCTCATGAGCTGATATTTGTAATTTAATTTAGGCTGTACTTGTGTGGTCCTAAATGACAATAATGTTTCTTTGAATCTTTGAATGTAACTTTAGCAAAAATGGGAAGATTAACCATTGTAGATATAAAATGGAAAGAACAAGTATATAGAATTATAACATTATATGCTTATACTAACTGTAAAGAACGAGAAAGCTTATTTCATCAGATTTTAGACTATATAGTAATAAATACAAATATAATGACAGGATACTTTAACTGTGATTTAAGAGGCAAGCATAAAAAGAAAGGAAATAATCTAAGAAAGTGACAGAAGTTATAAGATGTGGTAAGTTAAAACTTTGGGAAAAAATCATAGACTTACAAAAGGGGATGTACATAACTGAAATAGATTATTATTAATATCAGAAGGTTTACTTATAGGAGAAGGGGAGGTAGTTCAAACAGGATTTTCTGATCATCTTGCAATATGGCTAGAGACAAAAGAAAGCAAGGAAACGATAAAAATAGGTAAAGGAATAAAAAGGATAAATGAGAATTCATGGAATGAAGAAGGAAAGATATTAGTAATATTGTTATGGAAAGATCATATTACTATGAGACCATTTTATAAATTTGTCTGAGTATCGGATGATATTTAAGGAAAAATAAAAACAAATTGTCTTTACACTGGCAATGTGATGTGAGAAAAGTAGAGAAAGAAAAATATAAAAGAATATATAACGTTGCAATAGAAGATTTAGAATATCATGATAGAAAGTACTTTGACAAAGAAAAAGGATTATATGAAAAATATCAAGAAAAAATACAAAAATTATTAGATAAGCCGAGATATTTCTTACAAGGAAAAAGAGAAGCATTTAGTTACTTAAGCATATTAGTACATGAATATGGTACTGTAATGACAAAAATAAAAACGTAAAAGGAGAAGTAGAAAGAACTTAGGAAAAGATTATGAATTGTGTAGTATAATATGTTCAAGAAATGTTTAAAGGAAAAAAAGAAGGTAGTGAAAAAAACATGGAAAGTAAAAAAGTTAACAGAAAAGGAGAATAAAGAATTGAAAAAGGAGATTTATTTAAATGAGCTAGATAAAGTATTAGGACAAGTAAATATAGATTTGGCTGCAGGCCCAGATGGGATAGGGTGTGAAATGTATAAAAATTTAAGGGATTGGGAAAAATACATTTTTTAAAGATTTTGAATGAAGGGTTAAATGAAGAGTTTATGTATAAAGAATATGTAGTAGAATACTTACATTCATATAGAAGAAGGAAGATAGAGAGAATTAAAAATTCTGAACACCAATAATAATAATTATAAGATCTTTTATGAAAATAATAAAAAAAGATTTGAAACTAAAACGGAAAATATTATGGAAAATGGTATATATAGTATAAAGGGAAGAGTTGTCAAGAATTATTAGTGATAGAGAAATTGTAGATGCTATGAACAGAAAAGAAGTGAAAATCATGATAGATAAGATATTTGACACAACTGGACATGAAATATTAAAGGCAATAATGAAAGAATATAATATAAGTGAGAAAGTTAGGAAATTATGTATGTCAGCATACAGTAATAATAAAGCAAAAATGTCTGGTTAAAACAAGAGGTACATATGAAGAATGGTGTAAGACAGGAATGTCCAAAGAGTCGTATACTCTTTCTTTAATTTTGAATGTGATAGTATGTGAAACAAATTACAAAATGAAGGGGGTGGGGTATATAACACCTGAAGGGTTAAGAATTCCAGTTCTGTTGACATATGCAGATGACAATATAATAATTGGAAAAAAAACAATATTTGGATATAAGAAGTAATAATTTACACAAATGAGTGTCTAGAGATGCTAGGGATGGATTTAAGTAAATTAGAAAGTAAAGGGTTAGGTGTTGCAAAGATCAGATTATATATATATATATATATATATATATATATATATATATATATATATATATATATATATATATATACATATATATATTTACAATTAATTAAATTTCTGTGTTAAGTATAACATTTCAGAATAAAGATGCAAGTAGAATTCACTGAAAAAAAAACAATAGAAGAAATAAAGCAAGTCTTTTCTGGAGAATATATAAGTTATCATTCAGAAAAAAGTCTTATTTGACAAATTCAGTAGTTATGGGAAAAACAATATTCTTAGCAAATGTATGTTGGCAACATCATTTGAGAAATAAGTACTGCAGACATCTTTTCATTTATATGGGGTTTTAGATTAAACCCAGTAAAACAAGGAGTTTCGTATGTAAATAAAGAAAAAGGAGGTTTTGGGTTAATTAAGCCAGTGGTATACGCTGCTTTATTAAAGTTGTACAAAGTGTTAAAGTGGATACATGAAAAAGAAGCGAGATTAGTTGTAAAACTGTATAAATATATGTATGATAAATTTCGGGGTATGGTAAAAAAGAGTGTGTAAATGAAGAAATAAAATATTTTTGTGGAAAACAAAAACTGATGTAATAGAAAAACATAGAAAACTATGGGATAAGAATGTAATGATAAAACAGGGTCTATATCACATCATCGAATCACAATTAGGCAAATGCTTCTTTGTTGAACACCTATTTAGTGAACATACTATCTATCAAACTATGTTTTCAGTCAAAAGTTTCTTAGGGCAAACTGATGCCTGGCCACCATCTGGAATTTGCCCTTTTCCCCACTGTAGTGTGATCTTGGAGTTGGTATATTTAGCTAGGGGTGTGTGTAGGTGTTGAGTTTTATGGTTTTGTTTACGGTCACTAGGGCAGACTACCATCAGTTTGCCCTTGGAAATTTTTCACTGAAAAGTTAGTTTGATGACTAGAATGTTCACTGAATATGTATTTGTGGAAGAGGTGTTCTTTTAATTGTGCTTTAATGATGTGATATAGACCCAATAAAACATTACAATGTAAAACCATGGGAAAATCTAACAGATAACAAAATTAAAGTTATACAAATTAGAAGCAAATGAGGTAATCAAAGAGGAGAATGTCAACATTTTCTGTTGAGACTGGTAATAGATAAATTGCCAGTGAAAGGAAATATGCCAAATAAAAAAGAAAAATGATAGAATATGTTTACATTGTCAAGAAGAAGAAGCTATGGAACATGTGTTTTTTAAATATAAAAGAGTAAAAAAGTTATGGGGAAAACTGTATAAAGAAGAGTTTTTTGAAGATCTGAAAGAAGTGGATAAAATAAACATGGATATGATTAAATATGGATATTATAAGACTATAAGTAAAGTATATGTTACAAATACCAAAATAGTTCACCAGGGCACAGCGAGTCACTGATAAAATCAAAAGGTACCGCAACGCATAACGCAGAAGTGCCAGTTCACAATTTAATGAATACACAAAAAGACATACATTAATGCCTCCTAAAAAATAACCAAGTACTTTTTCATTTTCAGTTACTTCATCAGATGTGGACTGAGAGCTAAATAGTTGCATTTATACCTCCTCTACCCTGTAAAGTTAATTACTTAACCAATGAAACTGGGGAAAGTTCACTGTTCATTAATACAAAGGGTGTAAACAGAACTGCAATGCAATCCATCATTTAGCACTTGTTTAAAAATGTCAATAAATACAGTAAAATTCCATGTTCATAAAAGCATGTAGGTATTAGAACCAATGAATACAATAAAATATTATTAAAAATCCACTGCTTAAAACTCTCCAAGAAAGACATATTACAAAGACCTGAACATAAAACTTCCTGTAGTGTCATTTCACCAGAAATGCATCCATAGCAAACTGCTTTTAAAATAAAAAAATATACGGGTCTATATTACAACGTCAAACTCACAGGAGTCTGAATGTTGTAGTATCGAACCCGAATTTTTGAAATATGCAAATAGCGAAGCCACAGCACACCGATTTTTTTTCCCAGGGAAAAAATCAGTGGGCTGTTTTCGGAGCTTTGCTATTTTCTCCACTGTGGTGCGAACTCGGAGTTGGCATATTTAAGTAGGGGGTGTGGGGAGCACAGCTCCCCACATTTGGGGGTGTGGGGGGCAAAGCCCCCCACATTAGTTTAAGTTTAAAGTGTAAGTGGGGGGGGGGTTTGTCCCTGGGGAAAAAACATTTCTGTTCTGTGTTTTCGTAATTTTTGGGTTTCGAACTTCATGATTCAATATTACATCGTTTGAACTCCTGCGAGTTCGACAATGTAATATAGACCCAAATATAAATACACAACTGTTGCTTTTTACTAGATAACTTTTAAATAGATTATATTTACTGTGAAAATGTATTTACTTTAAAAGATATATATGTTTACTTTAAAACTTTAATGTTCAGGTCTTTGTAATATGCCGAGTCTCTGGTCCATTTTGGTGGTATCTTTTGATTCTAAAGTATATTTTAAAGTAGTAGATAAAAAAGTTACTTTATTTTATATGTGCTGTATGGATTGAAAGAATAAACAAAATTATGTTTAATGGTAAATGTATTTTGGCAACTATATTAAATAAAATCAGATGGTGGTTATGGAAAAAGGAGTGGGGGTCTAATAGGGATGAAAATTTAGCATAACTGTAAAGGAAATTATGAACAAGTATAAAAACAGTTGTATATTTATATATTTGTACATATGTAAATAATTGTAAATATGGCAGTATTTTATAAATAAGAGTTATCTTTGTATACAAATAAAGGACCCCTACTCTTTTTGCATATAGTGATGCTTTATGTCTTGACACTTCTGGCTTCAGTCTGACTCAGAGGCGACTCAGAGAAGCAAGAAGAAAGTTATAGAATATTGAAGGAGTCACAAGTAGTGGGAGTGGATTTATGGTTTCTGATGATATTATTCAGACAGCAGATGAGGACATTGCAGCAACAGGGGTATTAAATGTCATGGAGTCATTTTTTGAAAGTAATGGCATTGTGAATGTGTTAGAAAAGGCAACTGAGACTTTTCAAGGGCAGTGTAATGAGGTTGAGAAGGAGGTTGAGTGAATTGTGATGGATTCGGAAGATGTGTTTAAAAAAAACCTCTTTAAGGAAGAGGTAACAACATAAGAATGTGTTGCAACAATACTCCAGTCAGGAGAGTTGCAAGATGAGTTATTAATGGACATGGTAAATATCAATGAACTGGAGAATGGCAACATGGTATCCTGGGGAGAGCTAATGGAGAAGATTCAGAGGGAAGAGGTACACCAAATCAAAGAGACAGAAATGGAAAAAAAGTCATATGCACAGATGGTGACGTCAGGGAAGGAATGGAAGGAAAATAAGGAAGATGAGATAGAAACAGGCTTAAAGAAAAAAGAGGAGGAGAACATGGATTTGTAAGGATATAAGCTATGGGATAAAGTAATTACAACATCAGGAATCAAACCAAATGAGGTAAGAGTGTTTATAGATGTTAATAGGGGGACTTTTTGTGACATTATTTCTGAGACTGGCCAGATAATTTAAAACAATCTTAGAAGAATATGAGAAAAAGAAAACCTTTACAACATGGAACTTATACATATTTGAACCCTTTTATAGGGAAACTAAGAAAAAAAATAACATACAATTCATGACTGAATTTGAAAATGAGATTTTAAAAGGACATTTATGAAAGTTATGTAAAGATATATTGGATTTGTCAAAAGTTTATGATAATTGCAGTTTTTGGACTGGGGAATAAGACTGTAATGTGATTTTGAAATTATAAAATGAAAGTGTCGTGCATTATAAATGTTGAAGGCAACAAAGGTATGGTGAAGTACTGGGAACATAAGAGCAAAACTGAAAACACCTTTGACTTGAAAAAGCTTGGCATTTTCCAAGCGAAAGCGCTTGTCTGATTTTGCTGTTTTGTACCTACTGACTTTGGATTTTTACCATTTGGTCTGATTTTGCTGCTTTGTACCAACTGTCTTTGGATTTTTACCACTTGGCAACTAATAAAGGACTTACCTTTTTTACGAACTATTGTCTTCACTTTGCGGTTCTGGAACTACTCTTCTTGAAGTACTGGGAACAGCCTGAAACATGGTGTGTGTGTGTGTGTGTGTGTGTGTGTGTGTGTGTGTGTGTGTGTGTGTGTGTGTGTGTGTGGGTTCCCTACGTTAGACCGACAGCTTGGAAAATCGACATGCAAAACACCGACGCCAGACGAACGACGAAGCAGATAACTGACAAGTCATAATCTCGACAGTGAAAACACTGACAGGGGTAACTTGTGAGTGTGACCCAGTAAGTGTGCGATAGTGAGGGACTTAGGGTTATGGTGCGGGTAAGGTAAGTGTGCGATAGTGAGGGACTTAGGGTTAGGGTGCGGGTAAGGTTAGTGTGCAATAGTGAGGGACTTAGAGTTAGGGTGCAGGTAAGGTTAGTGTGCGACAGTGTGGGACTTAGGGTTAGGGTGCAGGTAAGGTGAGTGTGCGATAGTTAGGGACCTTAGGGTTAGGGAGCGGGTAAGGTGAGTGTGCAATAGTTACGGACCTTATGGTTAGGGAGTGGGTAAGGTGAGTGTGTGATAGTTATGGACCTTAGGGTTAGGTTTTGGATTAAGTTTAGTGCATAGATAGTTTTGTGTAAGGTGTAGTGTAGGTTTATAGGTTGTTGATGTGCTTGTGTTGTGTGTATGTTGTGTATAACAGTGAACTTTTTGTTTTGTTAAGTGTCGAGATTGTGGTGTGTCAGCATGTGAACTTTCGTGTTTTTAAGGTTTCATTCTTCTGGCATCAATGTTTTGCATGTCGATCTTCTGAGCTGTCGGTCTAAAGTAGGGAACCCATGTGTGTGTGTGTGTGTGTGTGTGTGTGTGTGTGTGTGTGTGTGTGTGTGTGTGTGAGTGTGTGTGTGTGTGTGTGTGTGTGTGTGTGTGTGTGTGTGTGTGTGTGTGTGTTGTGTGTGTGTGTGTGTGTGTGTGTGTGTGTGTGTGTGTGTGTGTGTGTGTGTGTGTGTGTGTGTGTGTGTGTGTGTGTGTTTAAAAACTGATCATTTAATTATCAACTGTGTTAAAAAAAGGCATTTTGAGTCTGGGAAAATATGACATGATGTAATTAATTGTGAATTGAGATATTGTAAATGTAATAAAATGGGACATTTGGGAGGGTGAAGAAAAAGGAAAGACAGTCAGAAAAGGTAGAGACATTATCAAAGCAAGGAAGAAAGAGCAAAGTTGTGGAGAAAGAGGTACAAATAGTAGAAATGCAAATGGAAACAGTATACTACATAGAGAACAAGTAGTCCAAAAAGTTAATATGAAGGAATAACTTAATATAGAAAGAACTTAGGAAGAAGAGTGAGGACTGAGTGATAGTGGGGATGTTAAATGGAATATAGTTAATAAAAGAAATTATATTGGTAAAAGAGTCTGAAGAGGAAAAGGAAAATAACAGAAGGATTTAAAAAGGAAAAAAGAAAGGGAAAGGATAAATATGCACATTACATTAAGGCAAAATACTTGTAAAGTCCTAGTACTCAGTGTAAATAGTTTAAGAATTTATAAAGAAGAATGCGGATTTTGTAGTGGTGTAAAAAGCAAGAAAGTGATATCATTATTTTAGAAGACATTAGATTATGTCAAGTAGAGATATAGCAAACAGAAGTACGGTGGGGAAAATGTCATTTGGAATTTTGGGAGGGAGAGCTGTTCGAGAATACTTGTTTTATATAAAGATATGATAAAAGTGTTAGATGCTACTTTTGCTACAACAGGTGAAACCACAATTGTTGACATAATATGTTTGAATCATATCATTAGAATTATTGCTATTTATGAATACATAACTAAAGGAGAGAAAGAGTAGGGATATTTAGAACTATTATTCATTATGGAGATTATTGTGGCGGGAGACTTTATTTGTAATTTAAGACAGCAGAAAAAGAAAGGACATGATGTCAAATTAGTATGGGATATTATAAAATATGGACAGTTAAATTGGAATCACAAACATGGACATACAGAAAAGGAGAAAAGCAAATGGAAACGGACTATTTTTTACTGTCAGATTATTTATAGAGGAAGAAGTTCTGATGAAAAGTTTTTCAGATCATAGGGCAACTCGGATTGTGATACAATTCTGAGTATATTAAAATAGGAAAAGGTTTAAAAAGAGTAAAAGAGGTGAAATGTGGTGATACAGGGAAGAGGACGCAATGAAATTATGGCAGGAGCATGTGGAGATGAGGGGGATTCATAAGGATTTGTCAGAGTGGTGGTTAAGTTTTAAAAATAAGTATAACAGCTGTTACATAATATGGAAAAAGAAATATGCAAAAGTTAAAGTATAAGAAGTTAAGCAATTACATTATTGACTATTTAGAGAAGAATGATTTTTTTAAATAAGGAACAGGGGACATATTTGAACAAGAAAAGAACAGAACATTTATTGTAAAGGCAAAGATATTTTTTGCAAGGTAAAAAAAGAAATTGGACCATATTTAAGCAAAACTATTAAAGAGAATAATAGCATTACAAGAGGGATGAAACATTCATCAGGTAGAATATACAATACTCAAGAGAAAATATGGAAATAGTAAACAAATATATTAGGACATTATTTAAATGGCAGAGGATAAAAATTAGTAAGTAATGGAATGTATGTACTTTTTTCTGATTAAGACAATAACGATTTGGAAAAGAAAATTTTGATAGAAGAATTATAACAGGTATTGAAAGTAATGAATCTAGATTTGGCAGCAGGACCAGATAGAATAGGATATAGGATGTATAAGAATATGACATTAGACCAAAAAATATTTGGGTATTAAATGAATGGATGGATAAAGGGTCTGGGTATAAAAAATTCTGTAGTGGTGTTGTTAGATTCATATGGAAAAAGGTGATAGAATTGGAGACCAATAGTGTTAAATAATACAGATTATAATCTTTTTATGAAAATTTTACAAAAAGTAATGGAAGAGAAAGTTGTTAAGGTTGTAAATAGAAAAATATGTGGTAAAAAAGGGAAAAGGGTTCAATATTTAGTATTGATAATCAGAGATTTAGTAGAGGATATGCTGTATAGAAATACGTATGCAAAACTAATGGTAGGGGATTTAAGTAAAGCTTTTGGTTCAATTGATCATTCAGTATTATGGGACATATTTGAAGTTTATAAGTAAAAGGATAATAAAATGTTTGAATTATAGCATATAGGTACAATACACTTAAGGCATTGGTAAATGGGTGGTTAAGTGAAGATATACAGCTTGAGAAAAGTATTAGACAATGTTCTCCATTGAGTCATATATTATGTGTATTAGTAATGAATATATCTATATATATGAATAGAGAGATGGAATTGATAAGATATTTCTAATGAAGGATAAAGATGACCATTTTACTAACATATGCAAATTATATTATTATTATTGCAAAAGATGGAGTAGGTATGAGTATGGTGACAAAATGCTTGCAGGAAATTATTCCAGCAATGTTATTTTCAATAAATAAAGAAAAAGGTTAAGGATTATAGTTTGAGGGGATGACTGGAGGAATTAAATTTAATATGATAAAAACAAATATTCTCGGAATAAGTTTTGGAAAGGAAGAAATTACAGAAACAATATGGAAAGAAAAAATAGAGGAAATGAAAACGACTTGTGTTTTTTGGAAATCTTTCAGACTTTCATTAAAAAACTGTATTTAATTAATTCTGTCTTGTTTTGCAGAATTGCTTATTTTGCAAGTGTTTTCAATTTTCATTTCACTTTGGAAAAAAAAAGTGTGTAACATATATATATATATATATATGTATATATATATATATATATATATATATATATATATATATATATATATATATATATATATTTTATTTGGAGATCCAGGTTGAGTCTAGGGAAAAAGGAACGAGGTTATATGTGAATAAAAAAGGATGTTTAGGTTAATAAATCCTACAGTTTATACTACATTGTTAAATTTATATAGAGTAATAATATATTATAGAACAACAATGTCTTTCTTCTAATACAGATATTAAGTTTGAAATATAAATTGGACTGGTTAGTTTTTTTTAATTAAAAAAAAAGAAGAGTTTGTTGCAATAAAGAAATGGAAAATTATCAAGACAGGATAATACTGTGGAAAATAAATGCCAAGAGACTGAAAATAAGAGGAAAGCATTGTATAATATTATTATGGGAAAGTATTTCCAGATATATCCATGGAAAGAGTTACATAAAGAAGAAAAGAGTGCTATAAATGCAAGAACTGGAAGATGTAAGGAGATGATACAGTGCCAAGATTTTTTATGGAGGTGGATAATACAAAAATTGCCAGTGAAGGCGAATTTGCCTTCTGAAAGCAAAATAGAATTTGTTTATTTTGTGGTCAGTGAACATGTTTTTTAGGATGTTGAAAGGTTAAAATGTTATGGAAAAAAGATTTTAGATTTGAATTATGTAGAGTGATTCACAGAAGCTAATAACTTAAATATGGCCATGATAAAATTTGGATATTTCAAGAACAAAAGTAGAAATTATGTTAAAAGAATTGATAAAAATGTTCTGTATTATCTGGTTGACTTGGAATCAAACAGTGAAAGAAATTATGTTTAATGAAAAATGGGATTTGGCTACAATATTAAAAAAATAAGGCTTTGGTTGTGGAAGTTGGAGTCTGAGTCAGAAAGCAAAAAATGATTATCGTATTTGTGGTAAAAAGAATGTAAAAAAAACATGTAAATATTGTTTATAGTGTATATAGCTTAAATATATATTTATAAAATATAAATAAGTTTAATTTTTTTAATAAAGGACTGTTATTTTTTTGATAGGTTGCGTGCAATCTTTTACATCCATCTGAGCTACCACAGACTCAAGCATATGGGGCCTTGGTTTAATGTTTCTTCCAAAGAACAACACACTCAGGAGTGCAGCATCCCCTTTATGCTGCAGTACAGTGTCACCAGTCAATCTACCTGGTGTGGGAATAGAACCCACGGCCTCCTGCAACAAAGGCAAGTGTGCCAAATGGTGCAGCACTGACATTGAAAATGTGTGTGTGTGTGTGTGTGTGTGTGTGTGTGTGTGTGTGTGTGTGTGTGTGTGTGTGTGTGTGTGTATATATGTATATATATATATATATATATATATATATATATATATATATATATTATATAGACATATGTATGTATGGGCGTGTGTGTGTCTATTCGTGGAACTTGACAGACTGAGATTCTGAGGTGACTCCTACCTTTGCAAACATATTTTTCTTTATATATAGCTTTTTTCAATATTATTTCAGACTGAGCCATGACTGTCCCAAGTACACAGAGGGGGTTTCCTTAATGAGATATGCGGTTAGCACGCTTGTCAAGTTGTATCAGTTTCATATGTCTTAATCAGCTGTCCATTCACAGGTGACCAAAGAGGCTTCCAAATCTTCTGTGATTTTAATGGGGAGGTGATCCTTAGCCAAACTGTCAAAAGGGCTACCACCACTATCCCCTCAGTGGCAGTAGCAATTGTTTTGAGAAGCTGCTCGGCTGTTGTCATCTTTCAGTTTCAGGACAGGTGCATATCTGGATAATGACACACTTCATGAATCAGGCACAAGCTCTCCCTCAAAGAGTTTAAGGGGAAACACTCACTGGCAACAGCAGGTTTAATCAAGTCAGGAGCTTCCAGATGCATTCAGCAGATGTTATACTTTGGTAATAACGGCACTCTGATTCATCATGAACTGTTTTTATTTAGAGAACATAAAAATGGGCATCACTTTCATCAGGAAAAATAAGCAGTAAATAAATAGAAATCAGACTTGCACTAAACAGTTCAGTCTGCTTTGCTATGTTCGTACTCACAACTTGGAATAGATGCACAGAATTATCTTTACAGCTGACATTCTCTTGGAGTTGCATCTTGTTTCAACTAGTCCATGTTTTTTTAAAGTATGCAATCTCTTCCCTCAACTATAGTACCATGAATACAGGTTAAGAATAACAGTCAATTGTTACTCCAAAGTATAAGGCTTTCACAGTCCTCAGCATAAATCAACATAGTCCATTATTGTACTTCCTGTTGTACATTACAATTAACCAGTAAGTTTTCTGCTACTAAGACTTAAAAGGACAAAATGCAGGATATTCTTAGGATTCCAATCTTAGGTCTGAATGTCCCAGGCTCAGATGGACTCCCTTCACCTCACAGCACAGTTGTGCTGTGGTAGCATTGTTTCCTCACAGCAAGAGGTTCTCTAGTTCAATTCTTGGCTGTAGTACCTTCAGTGTGGAGTCTGCATGTCCTCCCTGTGTTCATATGGGTTTCCTCTTGGTGCTCCAGTTTCCTCCCACATTACAAAGACATGCGTCTGGAGCATTTCTCCTCCAGCCTCCACTGAAAATTGGCTTCATTCCAAATCAGACTTTCCTAGTAAACAAATGTTAAATAAATAAAAAATAAAATAAAATAAATTGAAAAATAAATGGTCCAGACTCTCTTATTCTTCCCAAAAACCTCTGCCAACTTGTACCTGCCTCCTGCTTGTATAAGAGGAAGTTATTTCTAATTCTGTTACCTGAACACCCAGGCATGATAGCTTAAAGGGTGTCAGTTCCCATTACCCAGCAACAACAGTCCATCATTGCATGGTTTCAATGTCTATCACATGTTCAGGCCCATCCCATTAAATGAAGGCAGTAAAGGTGGCTGTGTCTCTATATTAAAAAAAAAATTCACCTCCAGACTTATTAGACAAAATAACAACCTGAAACTCATCCATGAACAACTTACTATTAAAAAAACCCTTATCATATCATAACTGACTGTAGGACCCCCTGCATGTCCCCCTTAGCCCATACTTCTAACCTAATCAGTATGGAGTCTCTGCATTAAGCCAAACACCATTCTCAAAGGACGCTTCAACAACCCTTCCATTAACTGGGAGACTTGCACATCTTCAAACATCTATGCCCAGAAATTTATGGAATTCATCAATAAAACCTTTCTCTACCAATAGCAATAACTTGGACTTGGACTTTAGTAATGTGGGGCAGCTTTGCTCCCCACCAATTGTAACTTCCTCCCAGGTCAAATTGGACTACAGATCCATCTCATTCACCTTAAGAATAAAGCTGGAGGCACCTTTCAATACCTTGTTATTCAGGGAATATGCCAACTGAGTGATGACCTGACTAAATTCAAAAACCCTTCCATCTTGATGCCCCTGCTGCTTATGTGGAATTATTTACCATCAAATTCTATGCACATGTAAATAGAGCATAAATGCATATGTTCAGGGACCCTCAGAAGTAAGTACAACTCCAAATTTAAAAATATTCCCCTGTGGAGGAACCCCTAATATAAACAGGCTCTATAATAAAAGGAAAAACACTTATTGCCAACAAAACTAAATTTATCTCTCAAGATATCAATAATGTAGTAGCTAAACTTAACAAGGAACTTTGGATCTTGATGAAATAAACCAAATGCCAGATATGGGGTAAAAATAGCCACCCTCAAGAATGATAACCATAAAGCCTTATTTAACAAGTTTAGGAATCTCTCAAACAATGGTCAGTCCTGTACAGAGGTAATAGTAAAAGCTATCACATCCTCACACCCAGTATTCTAGCTGAAAATTTAGCTTAAACTTCCCCTCTCCCCTCCACTCCTATACTCCTAGACAATATACTTACTTTTACACCCACTCCTCAAATTTCACAAGAACAAGTTCTCTAATTGCTTTCCAAGTCCATGTTCAAGAGTTCTACTTCTTTGGGGCCTGATAACATACTGGGCTGTCTACCTATCTGTCTCAAACAGGACTTGTCACACCACCTACAGATGCTATTCAGTATCAGCCTCCAAACAGACTTAGTACCAGATGAATGAAGAACAGCAACAGTCATCCCCTTGCACAAAAGATGGGACATCAACAAATCCCAGTAATTATAGATCCATAAGTCTGATGAGCCTTGTCTGTAAGGCTATGGAGAGGGTCATTTTGGAATTAAAAACAAGGCTGGCAACCTACAATCAACCTAAGCCATTCCAAATTAATCAAGGGCAGATCCTGCCTACTTAACCAGGTCAGCTTCTTTGAAAAGGCTGTTACAGCAATGGATGAGGTTAAATCAGAGCACACTGCATATCTACACCTTATAAAAACATTCTGTACCATCCCACACTCAGGAATGATTGATAAACTCTCACAGCTAAATATAAATTTCTATGTAGCTTGCTCACAAATAGAACCCAAGAAATTAGGGTAGGTGTCTTTACTGCCTCCAAAAGACATGTCCATCTATCCATCCATCCTTCCATCCTCAACCCCTTTTCCCATTTTGCACATGGGGTCGGGGTGTCACTTCCACAGTGACAATCATCTCGAGCCAAGGTTTATACCACCAGATGGCTAGCCCTGCTGGGGTCCCAAAAGACATGACACTAGTGGTTTATTCCAGGGTACAGTCCTGGCGATACTCCTATAAGACAACAAAGCAAATGTTACTAGTTTATAGCTAACCAAGTCTGCAGATGACTGTAAACTTGGTAGCAACATAAACTCCCCAGAGGGCACCAACATCCTCCAAAAGGGCCTTTCCCAATTAATTAACACATTTAAAAAATATGGACTAACCCTAAATGTTAAGAGACGTACAGTTGTATCCCTTGGCAAGCATGTATTCAGAGATCTGGAAACCTATATTAACAATCTGTTTTGATCACACGATTGTAAAGATATCCTTCATCACACAGCTTATATCTAAAGGGAATAATTTTACTGTTCTCAGCTCCCATTAGGCTGATCATTGAAATTAATACCCTTTTCAATATGTACCTGTCCAAACATTTGTTACAGCTGGAGCGACTACAAGCTTTCTCACTAAAAAAAAAAAAGCCAAGGGCATGATTCACAAAAAAAAAAAAAACTATGCAGACTAAGAGGTGGAGTTTCAATATTTATCAAAGACATACACACCTCCAGGCTGGTCAAACGGTATGACACACAGAAGACACTCCAAGTGCAGTTAACTGTTGAGAAAACACCTATTCAAATCATAGCTAGTTACAGACCCCCAACCATGACTCAGCACACCCACTCCACCTATCTGGACGTACTTGAATTCATCAAGATTCAACCCTCTACCCGGATTCTGGGTGACTTTAACTACCCAACCATAGAGTGGAAGACCTATTCTAGTCCAAACATGAACACCCCAGAGATTCATTGACTTTGTCAAAGCCAGTGCATTGGATCAGTTGGTCAACTCCCCCAAGAGAGGTGAAAATAACCTGGACCTGGTACTAACCAACATGAGTAGCCACTGTAGCACCCCTACAGTGTCATTCTCCTTGGTAAGATCCGACCATAAAGCAATCACTTTTGAAGTTGCCATCTCCCCTGAACCCACCCCCCCATCAGGGTCAAACAAAAAAACTTTTCCAAGGTTGACTACAATCCCCTGGGAGCAAGTAAAAGCAGCTTCATAGCCACTGTCCCTTCAGTTGAAACTCGCACTAATGTCCAAGCCTACACCAAAAAACTATATGAGCACCTACATAGCTGCAAAGACTCAGCAATAACTGACAGTGCCAAATCATCTTCATCAAGGAAGAGTAAACCTGTCTAATGGACAGCAACTATAAACAAACTCCATAATAAAAGGAAAAAATTTGCTGTGCAGGATCAAGAAGGAGCAGGTGCCAAGCTGGAAGTAATCTCTCCTTTGTCAGTACAAGCAGATAATGCCACTGGTGAAATCCTCTAAGGCTAACTTCAAGTCCAAATTGGCCACATCCACGAAGGACAATCAGAAGACCTTCTTCACATACATCCACAATTTCAAATCAAATCTCAAATTACCCAAAGTTGCTCTGAACTGATGGCCAATAACACCACATACACAAATGCTATAGAGATAGTCAACCTGCTGGCATACAGGTTCAGTGCAAACATCACCCCCCCATCCCTGCATCAGTAAACCAGGACATCCCCATCACCTGCCCCCTTCCCCTCATCACCAGGGAGCAGGTCTTTAATGCCCTCTCAAAGGCAAAAAATGCAGTCTCCATGGAACCCAACAACATCCCTGGCTACATCCTACATGAACTCAGGCATGAGCTTTCAACTCCATTAAGCCTGAGCACTGGCTTCCTCCCAGCCAAATGGAGGACAGCCACTGTCATTCCTCTACACAAAGGTGGAGCGTCCACTGACCCAGTTAATTATAGGCCCAGCAGCCTAACTAGCCTAATCTGGAAGGCCATGGAATGCATTATCATGGACCTTATAAACATAAACATTGGCAACCTCCAAACACTTGACCCCTCACAGTTTGGTTTTGTCAAAAGGAGATCATGCCTGTTAAACTTGGTTGATTTCTTAAAAACAGTCACCAAAGCCACAGATGAGAGGAAGACAGTGCACACTACCTACCTTGATCTAGCCAAAGCCTTCAACGCTATTCCCAACTCAGGAATAATAGATAAACTCTCTCAGTTAGGCATCAACCTGTATGTTACCAGATGGGTAGCTGACTGGCTCACTGATAGAACCCACTCAGTCAAAATAGGGGAAGCCAGCTCTAGTAGTAGACTCGTAATAAGTGGTGTACCCTAATGATTGGTCTTATGGCCTTTTCTGTTTGGGATATACTTTTCTGAGGTGCAAGCCAAAACCAGTGGTCTGAGGCTGACTATGTTTGCAGATGACTGCAAGCTGGGCCCTGTCTTAAATTCCCCTAGTGATGTGACCATCCTCCAAGAGGGCCTTACCCAAACTAATAACTGGAGCCAAAAGCATGGCCTCAAACTGAATGCCAACAAATGCATCATTATTCCCTTGGGGAAAATGGCATCCCCACTAATTATCACATTAATTCCAACGTACTAAGCACACAATCAGTCATGAGGGACTTTGGGCACCTAGGTGGATAGCAACCTGACTTTTGACCACCACAATGCCTCTGTTGTATGGAAGGCTTTCTAAATGGCCCACCTCATAAGTAAGGGTATTCCATCCAGGAACAAGGAGGTCATAACATCTCTGCACTGCTCCTTTATCAGACCCATTATCAAGTACAATGTCCCTTTCAGTATATACCTTGCCAAGCACATGCAGCAGCTGGAGAGACCACAGAGGTTCCTGACCAGGAAAATCCAGGGTCTCAAACACTTATCCTATACAGATAGATTAAAAGCCCTGCCCCTCTACTCAATCTCATACAGACTGCTCAGGGGTGACCTGTGTGTGTCATACAAGGAAATCTCAGACCTAGCCTTGATGGAGTTGCTGCACATCCATAAGTCAGACTCCACTCATGCAACCCACATACAAGGCCTCAACCTAGTCTATGACATTAACAGAACTCGTTGGCAGGATAGATTTGTGTCCCAAAGACCCCCCCCATCTATGGAATAGACTCCCTCTCCATGTCAAGCAGATTATCTCTCTAGCCCTATTTAAGAGGAACCTGGACGACAGGATGGGAAATAGAAAATACACCCCTAGGATCCCACATGTGTCCCTGCTGGACAGGGGAACCAGGTACTTGACTTTATAGGAACATGGGCAAAATTCTTGGTTAGGCTTATAAGGGCCTCCCAGCCAATAGCCTAGTCTCAACCTATGAATCTATGAATCTATGAAACTATGAACAATCTCAAAGTCTTATCCCTCTTCTCTGTATCATAACGGCTATGAAGAGGCAACTTTGGCTTTGCATGCACATCCTTGTCAGATCCTGTCCTGTCAGACCTGTTACACATTAGCAAGTTCAGTGGTAGTATGAACAACTGCTCAAGGAATTTCAATCCTTTTGTGACATAAACAGAACATGTTGGAAGGATAGTTATGTATTACAGAGAATACTTCTTCTATAGCACCAGTTTCCACTCCATGTAAGTAAACGTACTTCCCTTAGCCTGTTCAAACTTGATTTGGATGAATAGACAGGAAACTGAAAATTCATTGTCAGTTTAGCAGCCATGTTCCTCATGGATCGGGGAAAAGGAAAGAACCCATATAGTGAGACTGGCAGGTGCATCTTTAGTTAACATGAAAGTGATCAGTGACTTTCCTCAAGGATCAATGCATCAACCCTTATATTTGGCAACTGCTTCACAGATCTCCAATTTACAAATGGGAATCTCAGGACAACCAAGATTGTAGATGACTTGCTGTCATCCTTAAGTCCTCCTCTGATACATAGAAGCTCCAACTATAATGTGTACATGTCAACTGACACTCAAAAAAAAAAACACAAGTTAAAACTAAGTGCTAAGAAATCCAATACCATTGCATTTGGTAAACAATCACTTCATCCATATTGCATAGACAACGCCTGCTTCAAAATGAAGGTGTGAGGAGACACCATGGAACATGGGTAAAGAATTCCCATGTCTTAGAACATCACATTGAGACAATGATTAGGAAATCCTTTTACCTAGTACTGCTAATAGCAAAAGGTATTTCATCTAGAGCCAAATGTTTTTAACTCTTTATATTTCATGCTGACCAGACCAATTATTGAATCCAATGTCCCTTTTGAGATGCATCTTACTAGACATAACATGGGTTAAAAGACAACGGCTACCAAGAGAAGCTGGAAGAACTGTCCATTTATTCGGTATCCTACAGATTCTGTAGGGGTGATCTGTGTCTTGCCTTTCACGCCTTTATGGAACCAATAGTCTGAGACATCTTACATTGGCACAAATCAAACAGTTCCACTAACACTAGAACCAGGGATCTATATCTGCTTTAGTAAATAAAAAAGCAATGTGGACAGACAGACAAATCTGTCATGCAATGCTTGCCTGTTCTCTGCAACAACTTCCACTCCAAATTAAGCAATGTAACACACTAAAGTCCTTCAAAAAACTCATACAACAGGATGGGTGGATGGGTACCCAGAAATTCATCCCTGATATGACTGGCCTGTTGTTCCTTGAAAAAAGAGGTAAGGTTTATGTCTGGGGTACTGTCAAGGTGTACATGGCAACAGGGCTCAGCTGTCTTGCACATTGCAGAATTCTAAGATTCAATGTAAATCTGCCAAGTCAGTAACACTTTAATCAGCACATTGACATGAAATAGATGGTATACCCTCTTCACCTATGAATATAGAGATTAATGAAATTCTCAGAGGCCAGGACACCCATTTATACACAGGGTAATACGTCAGCTTTGTCAGTGTTTTAACATAAAATAATTAAGAACTTTAGTGTACCTCTCTCAATGAGACATGTTAATGGAGCACTATGATAAGACTCTGAAGACCATGCTATAGAAAGCCAAAGAAAAAGATGAACAAAATGAGACTGAGCCTTTGGTACTAGGCTGCCACTTCCATTGCCTGTTAGCCAAACCTCTGTGATAACAATGTTCAGTTATGCACCAATAAAGCCATTTTGGCAGTGCAATTTCATTGTTTAATGACCACACTGGAGACAGTGATTCCTTATATCAAACTGTGTTTCTCCATTATTTTCAGTAACATATAGTATAATCAATACACAGCCTTCAGAGAGAATGTTTCTGACACTGTTGCAACAGTTTGCATTATTCTTTGACAAGTATAGTGGAGATGCAAAATGAAAACAGCACACTCTGGTTAAAAAAGAAAACATGATTAGTCTTTAGTTATATTCACCCTAATGGCTTTAGCTCTTGCCAGATTCAGGTTGGGATAAGAAGTCTTAACTTAGATCCATTTTTTTATTAATTATTTGCTAAAGGGGTACGTGAACTAGTCCTTGAATCATTTCATAGGTTCATAATTAAGTTCTAGGCTAGCAGTACTTGTGGGCTATTTAAGCCTAGCCAATTTCCCGTTTTGTGCTTGAAATAACCCATCCCATTTATAGACTGGTCTTACCCTCCCCACTGTTGATAACATATATTACCCCTAATCAGAATAACTGACATCATACAATAGATAATATGAGGGGACCCATGTATGGGGTAAAGTGTCCATTAGTAGTACAGGGAGCAATACTGATTTAAAGTTTCTGTTTCCCATCCATAGATATACGTTTCAATTGAATATGGGCAAGGATAACTTTGTTTTATGTTGATGGGAAGTCTGTTCAAAAGCAGTGGTATCCTCTGTGAGATATACCTGTTCCTCCAAACTGTTCTGTGGATGTTGCAGAAGAGATTTAGAGCCCTAGACAGAGTACTTCTGATTCCATTTGACTTGGTGTTGTGCAGTTAATCCATCAGTAATGGGTCAGAGGATGGCTTGTATGTCAGACACAGGTCTCCTCTTAGCAGTCTGTAGGATACAGAGTATAGTAACAGCGCACTGAGTCAGTCCACACAGGACATGTGGTTTAGGTCATGTATCCTTTTGATAAGTCATCTCTGTGGGCATTCAATTTGTTGCATGTATTCTGACAGATATATGCCAAAGGGGGCATTATATTCAATGACTGAGCTAATAAGGACAAGCTGAAATGCAATATAAATATATACAGACAGTTTAGGTTTGTCAGTTAAATGTGAGATGACACTGTATTACCAGAAAAAAATATATATAAAAACATTCAGACACAGTGAAAACATACAAACCTCACAGATATAGTAATCAGATGTCAGGCTTGAACAAGATATTTCAGTGATATAAGGAGGATAGTGTTACCACTAATGCAATGTGATGCCATTAGTAAAACAATAAAACAAAAGCAGTAACAGTAAGTTATAAAACCGCACTCCAACAGCTCCTCTATTATATGTACTTTACACAAATAAATCTGTACAGCACTGCTCTTTCCCTAACCCCAGACTAATAGCACAGAGAGAGAGGAAGTTCCGACTACTGGGTGGGTGTGCCATGGTTCAAATTAGCAGACCAGGCAATAATGGCACACTCATTCCTGAAGGAAAATGGTGGTGTGATTTGCCACACCACTGCCCCAACAGGAGAGCTACAGTACTCAGGATTGCAGGTATTGTGCTGGGTGCTTTAAGCTACATCAGGGGAGGAAGTCTTGGATGCAGAGGCATGCAGCATCCTAAATGTAGCCACCAGATACCATGGGGAGGAAGTTTGTCAGGAACAGAGAACCTTCATGGAACCGATGACCTGCCCAGCACCCGACTTTTCGTCCAGTTAGGAAATAATGGGTGTAAAGGGATTTTGCCTCACTTAGGGAGTGAATGGGCTGTATGAGGCCTCTCATCCTACCTGCGGAAGAACTGGACAAGCTCTCTCCTGACAATGACAATGAATGGGTAATGATGTTTTGAGGGGAGAGGCTTCAAGCAGGGTATTTCAAGATAAAAACAAAATTCATTTATTTTCTGTCAAGCAGATGTAAGACAAAATTGCAAGTCACTCAGCAAACTATGTATATATATATATATATATATATATATATATATATATATATATATATATATATATATTTCTTGCAACCAGTAAGTTATTCATTTTATTTTCGACTTTAACATAAATATACAAATAAACTATATATGTGTAATCCACACAAAGCAGAACAGGAACATTAAAAGTGTTTAATATTTTAACAAGCATGTTTAACTACATGACTAAATTACAATTAAAGTTACTAGCCATTGCCATATATATGTCCATTAAAAACTGAAAAAACTCAACATACTAACTTTAACAGCAACAACACCGGGGTATAAATTAATTTTATCCCTTAAGTTTTTCTTTGTTTAATTGAAAAGTGAACCAGTCTCATCAGGACTTAGTAGGGCCACCCCCCCCCCCCCAAATTATATATTACTTATCAGCCTTTGGAAATGAAGTGAACATTTTCTCACCAATTTTCAGTATAAAAATTACATTAAAAAGTATGACTGCTTCACTTAATCTTTCCCATGCTTACCACAGAAAAGCACGTGGTTGTGTTACACTGAAATCTGACCTGTTTTCTCCTGTTATTTTATCAGTGAATAACTTTGCACAACTGTTTTTCTCATCAGCAACTAGTGACGTCCTCATATTGTCAGATAATGGTGGATTCTTTCGTGCTAACCCTTGGGAAAATTCATGAAAGTGGATCAATGCAGCTGTCTTGAAAACAGGGCCTTTCACTTTTCTAAAGTCATTGTAAAATACAGTTCATACCAAAATAAAATGACTTTGCAATAAGGTTTTTCTTCATCAGCTGTTCCTGTAAGAAAGAAATATATTTTAAAGTACAGTGAATTCCCCTCTTACAAATGAATATTCCATCAAAGTCAGGACTTCCCACAACAATGTCTCATAATGCAATTTAACCTGTAATGCACATATGTTTTAAAGGAGAATATAGAACACAATGCACTGCTTGGACTCATGTGATCCCTTCTGGGAACAAAGCAGAGACAATAATGAACAGTTAAAATCATTAAATAAGAACAATATGCTCATACAACAATTGGATTATTCAGTTTTGCTTTTTTTTTTGTTTTACAAGTGGATTTTAGCATATGTATATGCCCAAAGAAACAAATGTGTGTGTGTGTGTGTGTGTGTGTGTGTGTGTGTGTGTGTGTGTGTGTGTGTGTGTGTGTGCATTTTTTTTCTGTTGACATACCTGTGTATCTACAGACACACACACTTGTATGTTAATCCATCAAAGATACATTCTGATTTATATAGTAAATTGATTACTACTTCACAAATTGCTACAGCACATCTGTGCAGATCTTCATTTATCAAACTAAAATGCCTACAGCAATAAATCTGCTGAGTCTTGTAATTTTAATGGTGACTACTGCTGCAGTGTTTTATGTATCTTCAGCATGTGCGGCATTGCCACATAATGTGATTAGCTCCAGGTTTGACTTTATTTACATGAACAGTTGTGTTTGCAGAAGGGGCAGAGGGGTTCAGAGTTTCCTACATAGAGAACTGTATCATTTACAAGTTTCAGTTACTAAACCCAGTGGATATGATGATGCATCTAAGTCAGCATTAACAGTTTGTAGTTTGGCTATTTAATATCATTCATCTCAAAACTAAATAAAAGGGTCTTCCAGGAACTGTACAGCTTAAATATTTTGACATACTTTTGCTACTTTGTACCATTAGAACAAAAAATAATTTATTCTCGGTCTGCATCATAATCACAACTGCCATTGCTGCTTCTGTTGAGAAAGATTACTAAGTTAATAACAATAGGCTTGGCAGAAACAGTCCCTGATCTATCTTAGGCAGCTGGAGTAACAATTAAATGCAATTAGCAATGCTCTCATGTAATGGGTGTGCTATTCTATATTCAGATTTCCAAAAGATGTGTGCTAGGAGCTTCTATGTGGTAATGAAATGACAGCTAAAAGCGGAATATCATTGTCTCACAGGAAAAAAAATTACAAAGAGTAGAATATGGACACTTGTTTATTGAGTCAAACACAATGCTGGCAGTGGTGTATGTTTCAAATGTTTCAGAAGTATGTATCTTCAGAGAAATTAAGGCTATCAGACAGATCCCAAAGTGCTCTTGGAATTGTGTGCTTCCTGATGTAAAGAGGGAGGGATTATTTTGCCATCTTTAGGGCTGTGCTGTCTTGTGTTTTATGCTCTTCCTAGGGACACTTCTGACAAACTAGTTTGAGTGTAGGGCCTATACAGTGATCTAAAATATGCCCCCCCACACACACACACAAACAAATATTCAGATAAACAATTACAGAACCTTGTCCATATGTGGGCCAGCACTGTCGCTTCACATCTGATAACAAGCTCTCTTGACGTGAAGTCATAAACACCTTTTTTCCTACTGCGCTAGCATGACAGCATTTTGCAGTTGTGTGAAATACTGTAGTTCATTTTGGCATCTAAAATCCATAGATAAAATTGCTACAGTGTGTACAATTCAAGATCTTTGAGTAAGTTTAATAAGGACAGCATGGTAGACTGACATAAAATGTCAGTTTGTCTGCAAAAAATTAATCAACTCATTACATTAATTTCTAAAGCAATGGAAGACACAGCTAATATAAAATATAATTACTTAGTTCCAAAGCAAAAGCACATGAGGTTTGTTCTCCTAAGGCCTTGGTTATAGGCTCAAGTCTCAAACTAGTGGCCAGCAAATCCCATTTCAGGGTCTGGGACAGTCCCATGGCTCAGACCTCCACCTTTTAAAGGATGGAACTGAAGGCCTCAAAAGCTGTGAACAACAAAGCAAGCTTTAACTGATCTGATGGGTTTGATCTCATTATCTTCATGATGAAGGAGCTTCAAAATATGCTTAAACTGACTCTGGATATATTTATTTATTTATTTATCATTTGTTTACCGGGAAAGTCCAAGTTGGAACAAAGCCAATTTTCAGCGGAGGTTCGGAGAGAAATGCTCCAGATGCATGTCTTTGTAACGTGGGAGGAAACCGGAATATATATCATTAATAACTGACCCACAGACCTGATATCCACTTAAACCTGATGACAGCTAGCACATGTCAAGCATTTTTAAACTTCTAAATTTTACTCACCAAGATTTATTACAGTTAACAGTGAACAGGGGATGATAGTTTTATCTACCTGAGTCTGATGTATGGTTGCCACTGGATTATGCAGTGGAGTTGCAGAAGAAAGTGAAAATGATTTACAATGTGCACCAGTTATAATAAAAACAATATTACAGCATTTCAAAAATACCAAACATTGCTACCAAATACAAAAATACCTCACACCTTTTAACAATGTGGGGTAGACTTTGGGTTTCTTAATCAGCAACCTACTGCGGAGAGCTGAGTCAAGAAAAATAGGGTGACTGCCCAATTCAGATGTTCTTTTCATTGAAAGATTTAAAATGATTACAGCACCTAGCAGATTTGCAGTTGTTTTGGCCAAAAAAGATGCTTCATACAGCAGTAGAACTAATAACAGAAATAATCTTAGAGCACATAATATTATTTTCCTCACAAAGCCCCACCTAAGAAATGATTTTCTCCAGATGTTTAAGTAGTAACAAGTTTGATCCTTTGGTTTATGGAGATTACAAGTGTGATACAGCTGTATTAGCCTCCAATGGGCCAGAGGATTTACAGGGCATGGAGACCCCATCAGATCTAGTTGCGCAGAGGGGATCAAGAAAATATGTCTCCCACAAAGGGGCACTGAGTTGCATTCAAAGTGTGAAGGAGTCCATGCTCACTATCCTGTATTATTGCTGGGTAATGTTCTGCGAGGTACTGATTTGTTTGTTAGCACATAATGTCTTCATTGTCAATCATTTGTAATACCTTACCTTTTGGTCATGCTAGGCCTGAAGTCATGACTGTTGGAACAAGTTCCTGTTTATTATTTGCTGTATGTTCCTGTTTTTCACTACCTCATGCCTGTAGATTGTTATTAAATATGGCAAAATTGCAAACTTTCAATGTTCAGGGTTTAAATTCCCTTATTCTGTGACAAGCAATTCTATTTTATTCAAAAAGTGTAAAAGCAGACATTCTCATTTTACAGCAATTAAGAGATCAAACAGCATTTACACGTAATCTTGGAATATGTGATTACATGATTTCATTTATTACTGTTTTTATCTTATGACTGATAGAATCAGAGAAACCATATTTGAAAATGGTGACTTATTGACAGATTTGTTCTTGTGTCCTTTTTGTTCACAAGATAAACAACAATTTTATGTAGATAGTTGAGAAACATGCATTGTGTGCACCAGCAATACAGTTACAGGCACTTTCAAATGCTGCCATTGCAAATAATGTTGCTATATATGTCAAGGAAAGAAAATTTATGTGGGTTTTAAACCTACTTATTTATCTGCTAAGGAGATTTTAATTGTAGATCATCTGGGGTCTCCTGTCCTTTCTACACTGGCAAATAGTGGAGAATTTATGAACATTTAAACAGTACTAGGCAGGAAGATAAATATAATAGCACTTGCTGAAGATAGTTTCACGTACTTACATTTTCAATAGTTTCAATAGTTTTAAAACTAATAATATTTTCAATACATTTTTTGTACTAGTAAATGTATCTAAAATTTTATGGGAGGCAACTGATCTGATTACATTGAATTTATGGAACTTTAGTGGGAGCTGATTTTTAATAGCACCACCCCTTACCTCCCCAGGTCTAAATGGTCATGTTTCTTTAAATAGCTGGTTAAGACAACAAGCCAATAAAATTAAGTAATTGCTCTATCATTTCCTACTTTTTGTTAATTCAAGCCAATTATTTATGATGACATTTAATTTCTGATAAAGTTCCAGTTTGTAACAAAAGCACTCAGATTGTTAAAACAGTATTGGTGGCGGCATGATTTTTTGTGGTTTAATCATTATACAAATTAAGGGGTACTTGGTAGTTTGTGTAGTGGTGCATTTTTTTTACTTATTTCTGAACAGATGGCAACCATTGGTGTTAATTTGATATTAGGATGTCTGTCAGCAATATGGTACATACTGAAGGTAGATAGGTTAAGGAAAAATTTCACTTTCCAGGAGATTGCTGTGAAGTATGCATAATATAGACCTAAAACAATCCAGTGCTGTAAGTGAAAATTAGAATGCCATAGCAAACTTGATCCTAGATACTACATCCCCAAAGTCTAAGAAACATTTAAAAATCTCAAAAAGACCACTGTAGAGCTAAGTATAAACAACATTTTTCTGGAGTTATGATGGGTTGTACACCCATTAGATCTATGGTATATTATACTGCCCTGGTGATGAAATCTAGCAACTGCCTTGTCTGGTTGCTAGGATTCAAAGTATTAATTAAACATGCGAATAGCTTGTGAATTCTCCAGTTCTCTTTAATGGGCCATGCTTTTGTCGATTAGTGTGAATAATCTCTGTCTGTCAGATAAAAGCATAAGATGAGGTGTGTATCTTTTAATTTTCTAGGTACAGAAACACTGTGTATCCTACATGATGGAGACAACCACTTCAGGAAACATAATCCCCTGGGAGGCACATCACTACTAATATTAATAATGTAGTAGTCCTTTCTGGAGTTGGATTTCTTAATTAAGTGATTAAGTGATTACTTAGGTATGAAAATGCTGTAAGATGACTAAAGCTGTGATTATGAGCAAGCCAGAGGGGGTGGGGGCTTGGTTCAGGTTGAAAAGGGAGCAGTTCAGAAAACTGAGAGTTGCATAAGTTCTAAGCTAAAGGATCTTGTCCTGTAGAAGGATTTAGGTAAGCTGGTTTCCTTAATTAAGTGACTTAATAATTGATAACATACAGTGTTAGAAATGGAAATGTGGAAATAACAAAATGACACTAATATTGTTAATCAAAAATGATATATGAATATTCCAATGGAAATATTCATCACTGTCACTTTGTTATTCATATTTTCATAACTGACAGAGCTACATATCATTATTGAGGGACATGGTGTGAAATGCAATGATGAGACAGCAAAAAATATATATATTGTCAATGTCCACTTATAGAAGTATCTTTAATCCCCAACTCCCCTTACCCCAGGTTCATATTATATGATCAAATGTTAGAAACAGTGAATGATCTATTATTAAACCCAAATACACGAAACCACAAAATGTACAAGGAATGGATTAAGGCAACATAAAGTGGGGGGCTTTGCCTCCACAACCCCCAATGAGGGGGGCAGTGCCCCCATACCCCCTCCACCTTAAATATGCCAACTCCAAGATCACACCACAGTGAAGAAAACAGCAAAGTCTGGAGAACGATGCAGCAAATTGTTTCCCTGGGAAAAAAATTGCTGATCCATTCCTTCGATATTCTGTGGTTTCATGTATTTGGGTTTGACAAATGAGCGTTCACTATTTCTAGCATTCAGTCATGTAATAGGAACCCCCTTACCCCTGCTCACTTTTGAAAAGATATGTGAATTTGAGTTTAGAGTATTATTGAGTGGGAAACAATCCATTTATTCTAATTTAACAGAGGAGGAATTTAAGTTGTTAAACCCCGTTGAGCAGGAATAAAACGATGAGGGTAATTAAACCTGACAAAGGGGAAGGGGGGGGTTGTAATGTATCAGGAAGATTATTTGAACCTCATGATGGAACATATGTGCAGTGATGATTTTTATGAAGCTACTTCTTTGACCCTTATTAATACATGTATTAAGAAAATAGATTACCTTCTGAAAGATATGGTTATGCAAGATCAAATAACTGCTGAGTTGTTTTACTATTTACAAACTCCACATATGAGATAGATTGTGGACCATGGAAAGTCCAAGATACATTCAATTGCTAAATATATTGGTTTTAAACTTAAGAATAGTTTAAAATGTTTTAAGCATTTATGTCAAGATTCATGAGATTTTCTGGAAAAACTTAGGGATGTCAGTTATTCAGATAACATGATATTTTAATGATTGGTGTGGTGAATCTATTTAATGTAATTCTGCACAATGTAGGTCTTCAGTGGTTCCACTATTTTATGGTGGAACATACAGGTTTGGTAATAATGAGATTAATATAATATATATCTTTATGGAGACAGTGTTATTTAATCATTTTGTTTATACAGATGGAAAAGGGTCACTATGGAGGCATCATGTGCCCCTATTTTTGATAATATTATATTACAATGGGAAAAGGAATTTCTTTTATTTCCTTTAATCCCCTACCATAGTCATTTTATGTCCAATTTTTTGGACAATATATTAATTATATGGCAGGGGTCAGTTCAAGAAATAAGAAATAGAGAAATTTATATTTTATTTAAATCTTACTACCTCTTATTTGAAATTTACTTTTTTCTGTAATAATGTAATGCATTAATTATCTGGACATTGCCATCAGTAAAGATATTGCCGATATGAGACTGGTTTATAATATATACAGGAAAACAACTTATTCCAATAACCTCCTGCATTATTCAAGCTGCCATCCTGACCATCTAAAGAGGGCAATTATTAAAGGACAATATGTCTGATTAGCCCGGATGGTCTCTGAAGATGAAACTTTTATGTTGGGAGGTCAAAAAATAATATGTTTTGTTCTAGAGGGTACCCTTATAAGGAGGTTCTAAATATATTTGACGAAGTTTATTTAAAAAGGAAAAAGGGCCATTTTGTACCACTGTTGAGAATTACTAGTGATAGAACATCGGCAACCTTGGGAGTACAACCCTGAAAAGGTTTTTCAAAAGCTTTTAGCACTAGTTACAATTCAGACTATAGCAATATAACACAGATACTTAAGAAAAACTAGAATATATATTTTTTCTAGTTTTGATAATATGGTTGAAATTGTGGATGAGACCCCCTTGGTGATGTATAGAAAAGCAAGGTAATTCAAATAATATTTTGATCAAGCAGAAAATGATTTGGGGTTAAAAACAGTAAAAAAAGTCGGTTCTTATAAATGTGGTTTCTGTCCACAATGTAAATACATCTTTGAGGCAGATTCTGTTAATATTAATGAGATTGGGATAAAATTGTGATATCACACTAACTGTCATTATATAGGGGTAGTTTATGTAGCCCTGTGCTAAGAATGCAAAGGATTTTATATAGGAAAAACAAAAATACATCTTAGAGAATGTATTTATGACTGTAGTTTAGCTATAAAGAGCAAAAGTAAAAATAATGCTTTATATATATATATATATATATATATATATATATATATATATATATCTACAAAGAACAAAAGTAAAAAATAATGCTTTATATAAGCATATTGAGCTATTTCCTACACATTATTTTCTTTTATGTTTTAGCAAGAGTGCATAAGGATATAAGAGGTGGACCATAGGAAGATAAGTTGGAATCCAGGGAGGTTAACTAGCAAGTTAGATTTAATGCCTTGACATTTCCTGGATTGAATGAACATATATCTGTTTCTAGCATTTTAAAATTAAGATCTTATGCAATTTAAAAGTATTTCTTATATGCTATATTTATATGTTTATATAATGTTTTTAATTTTTTATAATAAGTGATTGATATGTGGAGAGGGGTTTAATTAGTAATTAAATTTTGGGTCTATATTAGAACATCGAAGTTTCAAAACTTTGAATGTTCTAATATTGACCCCTATTCAGCGAAAGCTGAAAATATCGAACAACAGAAAGCCAAAATTTTTCCTAGGGAAAGAATTTGGTTGTCTGTTTCTGTTGCTTCAGTATTTTCAGCGCCGTGGTGTAAAGTTATGTGTGCAATTGCGTTCGGGTTAAGTTAGTTAGGGTTAGGGTGCAAGTTAGGTATGTGTGCGATTGTGTAGATGTGAGGGTTAGGGCGGGTTAGGTGAGTTAGGGTTAGGGCACAGGTTAGGTATGTGTGCGATTGTGTGGACATGAGGGTTAGGGCGGGTTAGGTGAGTTAGGGTTAGGGCACGCGTTAGGTATGTGTGCGATTATGTGGACGTGAAGGTTAGGGAGGGGTAGATGAGTTAAGGTTAGGGCATGGGTGAGGTGAGTGTGCGATAGTGATGGACCTCAGGGTTAGAGTTTGGGTTATGGTAAGTGGATAGTTAGTGGTGTGTGTATGGTTTAGTGTAGGGTTAGGTGTAAGATTTTAGGTGTATGTGTGTGGATTGCTGTTTGTTTGGTATGCTTGTGTTGTGTGTATGTGTTTTGGAACAACAATTTTTTTCCCTAGGAAAAAATTTGCTGTTCTGTATGTTCGATGTTTTCAGCTTTCGCTGAATAGGGGTTAATATTAGAACATTCGAAGTTTTGAAACTTCAGTGTTCTAATATAGACCCTTAAATTTTCTGTGAGTTTATGATTGGTTCTAGTGGAACATGTGATTAGTTGAGAGGGTTATTTAAATCTTTAGTGTTTAAGTTTTTTTTAGATTCTGAAGTTGTCTTTTTGATTTATTCAAGACAAAAGCGCTCAATCTAAGTATTAAAAGTATATTACTTTCCTTGACTCATCGTTGTTTTTTATTTTTTGAAGTTTGTCATGTTGTGGTGGTTCTTAGTTTTTTGTCACCTAGGTGGACAGGCTGAAAGCCCTTTCACTTTACTCTGTATCTTATAGGCTGCTGAGATGTAACTTGTGCCTGACCTTTAGGGCAATCTCCAACCCTGCCCTAATAAAAATACACCACATCCACAAGTCAAATGACTCAAGAGTCACTTGTTCTAGAGATCTTAACCTAGCTTGTGGCATTAACAGATTGTGCTGGAGAGACAGATATGTCTCCCAGAGTCTGCCACTTCTCTGAAATAGACTCTCTATTCACCTAAAACAGAGCTCCTCACTGACCCTATTCAAATACAACCTAGATAATTGGATGGGAGACCACAAATTTGCCCCTGGGGTGGCACCCTTGTCTCTCATGGACAGCGGTAGCCAGTGTTGATCACAAACCTGCTCAGTTCATAAGTTAATTTTTAAATACTCAAAAAAGAACAAATGGGGGTACTTGGGATTAACATGGCTAGGCTGGTAAAGGCTCTAGGGCCACCAACCTAGTAACCTCCTATGAACCTATGAATATGACATAAACAATGCCCCACTCCAAAATGAAAATTTTGTTAAAGACCTTGGCAGTTGTGTTGAAAACTCCCCTTCCTTTAAACATCATGTGATGACAGGATATCTTCCAGATCCTAAGAGGTCACTGTCCCATTATCTATATCAGTTGCAGATTACAATGCCCCCCTTGGGATGTATCTCACTAGACATATCAAACAACTAGAAAAATACCAGAAGTTTCTAACTAAGAAGGTCACTTATTTAAAAACTCTAACTTACAAGAAAAGTCTGGAAACACCGCATCTTTGTTCAGTATCTTAAACATTCCTGATGGGAGATCTATGTCTTGCCTTCTAAGCCATCATGGATGCTGTCAGACTCTTAGGAAAAAAATTCTTGACAAAGTCTAAAATAATTGAGGAACAAAGGCCCAAAAATAAGGATATATATATATATATATATATATATATATATATATATATATATATATATATTAATATTGCTCTTATAAACTTATAAACTTGTCAGAACAACAACTTCTGCATTAGCATGCATTTTCTGAAAGGTTTGAAGTCTGAAAAATCAAAGGCCTGTCATTATTTAGTGACTTCAGAGGCAAAAAATCTGGACATTATGTGAAAGCCTGGACAGTTTAGAGGTGGGACAGTAGTCCAGGATCTTTATTTTATCTCCACAAATCAAATAGTCTCAAAAATGCAAAAACAAGGGATCTGAATATTCAACAGGAGATAAACCTTGATGGAGAGAGGTTTGTTTCACAGTCTCCCACCCACTAGAATAGACTCCCACTGCAAATTAAGCATTGTGATACATTATCCTCTTGTAAAAGAGAACTGAACAATTGGCATGGTATGCAATAATTCATTCCTGGCTTTACCTGCCTGGCCTTGCTCATACAGGAAGCTTCAGTCTAAGGGTGGGTACTAGGAAGGTGTAAATGGTCAGAAGGCTCAACTACCATGTATTTACTATCCCTCCTATGAAATGTAAACAATATCAAAAGATATTCAGGGTAATGTGGTTACAAAATTCATATAGTAGAGTACATATGTATAATTACAAATTGTAATCAGGATAGGGTTTAAAATACCAGTGATCGATCATGAGATGAATCTGAGTATTAGACGGAGTTAGATTTCTTCTCTACTCCCTTTCTAAGTATAGAACCTTTGGATGAAAGAAATAGGAGGTGGTCAGGAAGGATAAGAATAGATTTGGGTAGACTGAAAGACAGAGAAAGAGGTACTGAGATAAAAAAAGAAGAAAATATAAGGAAAGCGGCATTTTAGTTTATTTATGGTTACTGCAGTACAGCACTGATCAGACTTGACCAATTGCATGTGCAGCCTGTGTTACAAATATAGTACTAACATCTCTTTCTTGCTTTAAACTCCCAACACTTTAATTACCTCTAATACCTCTTTTCCCCTCTATCACCTCTTTCTACTTCCAAATACATACCCACTTATACATCTAATACCTCTTTTGCTTCCAACTTTCTGCATTTCTCCTCTCTAATTTCTACTTAAATGTAACCTCTCCAACCATAAACTCACTCATTTTTTTTCCTCTCTCTCTTCCCTACATTACATTTGCCTTACTCAATTTCCTGTAAGCTCTAACCAAAGACCTAATTGTGCTTTTTTTCCCTCCATTTTAGCCCTTCTCATTCATTTCCACTTATTACCTCTTATTATTCCCTTTCTCTCGTTTCTTTTTATCATCCTACATTTTTCACATTTTTGTAATACCTTATAGTCTTACCTCTCAACCTACTAGTGCAAGAATTCTGCACAAAGTCTTACCTAAAGGGGGGACAAAGGTCCAAACATAGGGACAGATTTTAAATATTATCCTTATAAACATAGAAAGTTGCTAGAGTAACAGGGTTTGTGTTAACACACATTTCCTGAAGGATTTGAAGTTTGAAACTGAAAAGTATGCCATTATTTAGTATCTTCAGTACTCAGATCATCCCAATGATTTGACAGAAAATCACAATTTTTATGAGGAAAATGCCAAAAATATGTGGCAAAAATCTGGATATTGTGTGAAAATCTGGACAGTTAACAGGAATGTTTATTGTACTGCATTTGCCTTATTTTGCTTTACTTTGTACTATTTCCTCACTGTATTCAAATTATATATTGGATTATATTCTCCTTGAAACCAAATATGTCATAAGTATCATATTCATATATTTTTGTCTTACAGGTTCACATGTCAACTCCATCTTTTCTTATAGGTAATCTTCTTCTATGTAAATGGTCTATTGCCTGTTTTTTAAAATTTTATTTTTCCAAATGCCATTTAGTTGTGGAGATTTTCCACTCGGGCTTCTGATGAAAAGTAACACTTCTGGCCCAGTCTAACTTTCCTGGAAACAAATGTCAAATAAATAAATAACTAAATTAAAAATAAACAACACATTTTTACAGGATGTAAATTAAAGCCAAGATATAAAACAATGTATATGCCGCAAAGAAGCACATCATGGTTACAAATGCTGTAGCAACACAATAAAACGATCTGGAACAGAAATAAATAATAAATAACCACAAAATATTCTCCAGCATACTGCAGTCATGCAAATAGAATAAAAAAAATGCTGCCAAGCCATGGTAATGCAGTAAAACAGACTTTAAAAATTCAAAACAATTCAAAAACATAAGCATGTCCCTCAATTAAAGTCTCAGAATTCATCAGATAAAATACATCATGCAATCCTTTTCCATTTATAATACAGTCAATTAAACCTTCAATTAATCCCTCAATTAATCATATAATTAGCTCCTTAAAGGAATAGAACAGCAAGAATAATGTTGGTACAAAAGCCAAGACACTGAACTGAATAAATATGAATATACACACAAAATGCAACCTTAAAAAAACTACCATTATAAAAACTGCTTATACAAAACTAATATATGTCATAATTTCCCTAATTTTAATAAATACACCTGTTAATGGAGATTTATTCCAGTGTATTGAGTAGCATTTAGTCTTATTTGCCCTAATAACTCTCTCTTTTTGAAATAAAATTCGCAGTCCCCTCCTCTAACATTAGCGGGGACCTTTTCAAGCACAACAAAATACATATTATTTTTTTTTAATTTCTACATTCAATGTTCTGTTTAAATAGGGCATTTCTAATATCCTTATTCTTCACTGCATACGTGTTCATAAACCTGCTGTTTTAATGCCCACTCTGTTTTACCAACATACAGCACAGTACAGGACATACACTGTGCAAGAGAAGCCACACCAACTGTACTGCAGCTGAATCTTGCATTCCCACTCAAGACCCTAGGATAAGATGCTAAGATAATACTGAAAGCTTTATAAATAAGCCAACACTGTTGACAAGCATCACATTTTGACATCCTAGCTTGCTTATATTCTTGTTTTTTGTTGTTTTCAACTAATCTTTTCAAATTACACCCCCTATTATAAACACATCTAGGTTCTATTCCAAGCTTGCCAGTCAAATCAAAGCTACTAAGAATACTAGTCCAATTTTTATTGATAATATTTTGAACTTGCTTCCATTACCATATGTCAATACCATAACTGTTTTATAATCAATTTCACTTTCATTCTCCTTTTTAACCATAAAACTAGAATCACTAAAATACCGGTTTACAGCATCCCTATATTTCACATATCACATAATTCATTATATAGTCAATGACATCTACAGGGTAAGCTCTTTCAGTAAACATCCCCCCTAAGTCTTTAGCCTCAATTTCAAACACCTCAACTTCTGAACACATGCTGGACAACCAGACAAATTGCCCTTTTACCTAATTCACTTTTTGCCGTGCTGGATGGGCACTATTGAAATGTAAATAACTATTGCACCAAATGTCCTTATGATAAATACTGGATGAAAATTTCCTTTTTTTTAAATCCTCAATTAGAGTAAAATCTAAATAATCAATTTTGTGCAAACTGTAGTCCATGGTAAATTTCAAAAACTCCATTGTGTTGTTAATAAAATCATAACATTGATCCAATCTATCCACTGAGTCCTATATTAGTAGATGGACTAATAAAACTAAAGATATGAAAATTCATCATCATCAACATCCTTTTTCCAGTTTTTTTACATGGAGTTAGGGTCATCAGGTGTCACAATCTATCTTGCTTCAGTGCCACTCTACTACCTTTGTTAAGAGTCATGCTTGACTGGCACAGGTTATCTCTCACACAATCCATCCATCTCTTTTGCTGGATTTCCTTGTTTCCTCTTGCCTTCTTTCTGTCTGTTCCAAATCTTCTTCTCTAAACAGTATTTTATATTCCCGCACATGTGCCTGAACCACCTTAATCTATTCTCTTTGACGTTCTCTACAACTGGAGCTACTTTGGGTTTTGCTCTGATATCATCATCATTTGTTTGTTACACAATGTGCATCCTACCACCCATCTGAATCACTTCATCTCCATCACGGCTAGCTTCTTTAACTGCTCGGCCTTCAACTTTCCAGGTTTCTGTACCATGCAGAAGTACTGCTTACACCAATATTTTGTAAACTTTATTTTTCAGCTTCTTTTGGCATACTTCTTTCACACACTATCCTTGACATTCTGTGCCATTTGGCTGCAACCCCTCTGATTCTAGCTGAGGCATCTGCATTCAGGCTTCCCTTTGCCTCAGCCACTCTTCTCAGATACCTAAAGCTGTGTTAACTTGTAAGACTATTTCCATTCTATCATAATTTTCAACTTCTTCTGATTTCTTCCATTTGCTGCCATGACAACTATCTTGTCTGTACTCATGTTCATCCTACATGTCTTCAGTTTTACATTCCATTCTCCTCTCAATTGTGGAAGCTCCTTTTCAGAGACAAATTGCGTGTACATATCACTTTTTTGAATTGTTGAATCCACCAGGTGCTGGAAGCAAGAGGTTCACACCACAAAAAATAGTTTATTGAACAAACCCACAAACAAATTGTACAGGTAAGTGCTTTCATCACAAAAACTTAGAGACTTCATCAGATAAGTACAGAAAATAAAAACACTATTTAAAAACATGCAACAAGCCATGTGACAGAAAGGTTTTTAAAATACAGAGTTTATGAACATCTGAATGATATAAAAAAACATAATGAAAAAATGCCCCGGCTAAAATATAAATATTTACTCCAACCATGTTTTTAAAATTGTTATAGTTGAACAACGTTTTGGAAATGGTGGTGGTGGGGTTCCTGAGGTTTAATATTGATGAAAAAAGAGTTTGTCTGGCAACTAAGATTAAATGCAGGTAGTGCACCAGGTATTTATGGCACAATGTCCATCTACTGCTTGTTAAGACTTAAAGCATATTTAGATGATGTGTTTTACATGTTTTTAGTTGTTTGTATATTTTTATTTAATGTTTAGAAAGGTGATGTTTTTAAGGTTTGGATATTGTGTTTTAAGTAATGTATAAAATGGTTAATGTTTCTTTAACATTTTTTGACGGACTCGGTCACATGACTTGTTGCAAGTTGTTTAGACATTTTTTGCCAACATTTTTATGTTTGATTTTATTACATTAGGTGAATTTAAGTTGATCCATTTATCTCCATAAAAACAAAAACAAACAACAACAAAAAAAAAAAACAGGTAGGCTAATTATATATACCAACTTCAAGATCGCACTACAGTGCAGAAGAGATTTCCTGATTCCTACTATAATAATATCTCAGTCAGAACTGTACAACAGACTGCATTGTTGGTGATATGGGTTTGAGCATATAGTGTTCAACAATGTGTCCATTCAGTAATTTGATAGGGATCTGCTAAAAACAACAACTGTAAGTGAGCTCAAGTCGCAGATTACTGTTGTACTGCTACAACTGCATTGTTGATGATATGGGTTTGAGCACATCACGTTCCACAATGTGTTCATTTGATAATTTATTGATCTGCTAAAAACAACAACTGAAAATCAGCTCAAGCTGCAGATTACTGTTGTCCAAGTACAACTCCATAGATTCTTACTAGGCTAATGATTCATGAGGATCTTCCCACACCTAGTCATGCATTTCCAATTAGTTACTAACCCTAGTATTTTTAGTACAATTCACTCAGAACCCCTTGTCTTAAGGGTACAAATAACCCAGGGCAGGCAGACATTTACATGATGCATCTGTCCATAATGGACCATGATGCCAATCCGGGAGTGAAGTTGTGGTTTCCTACACACTCATCTGGATTGCACTTAAAGAGAGTAAGAGACATAATATACTTTGCTTCACATTTAGAAGAATATAATTGCAGAAAAGTGGTATTCTCTGAGAGACATGTCTATCCCTCCAGCTTGAGCCATTTAAGTAGAAGACACTGACATTTCTTGAGTTGGTGTCTCTTCTACTATTAGACTTGTGGATGTGTGGAGGATCTGAAATGATGGTGGCTGGTAGATACTCTGTGAGTGAGGCAGAGATCACCCCTAAGTATTCTCTAAAATAACAAAAAGAATGATAAGACCTTGAGAAAATCAGTGCATCTTTTGTGATAAGGCCCCTAATTTTCTTAGTGAGAAAGCATTGTGATTGCACGGATTGCATGAGGTGTTTAGACAGGTAGATACTGAAGGGGATATTATCTCATCCGAGCCTTAGTGGCTTTTTTGTATACTTCCAATTAACATCCACAGTTCCTTAAGGCTTCCAGACCTTTCCTGAGTCTGACTTTTTAATGAAGTGACCTACCAGCTTATAAGAGAGAAGATTAGAAAGGGCAGGGATTATTAATAAAATGTCACTGAAAATTGTTAATCTAGGACATCCCTCAGTAAAAAGGCCTTGAATATCTTATGCTTTTTAAGTTGATTTTTCAGAAAATGCTCTGGAATGCAAGGATGGATGTAGGCTGTAAGAGGTACAACATTTCACACCACATAGGTGTTAATGAGTTATACTCCATGATTAGCTCAGTTTACCCTTACAAAGGCAAAACACACTCGTGAGATTGCTCATATGAGTGAATCGTAACTTCGAAAAACAAAACCACAACAGTTTCCAATGTTCGAAAATCAGCAAATCGAAATGCAGATTCGCTGATTTTCGAACATAAATGTAAAAAAAATGTAATGAAGTGTAAAGCAGGGGGAGAAGCCTCCCTGCACCCCTATGTGGGGGGCTGCACCCCCCACACCTCCCTACTTTAATATTCTAACTCTGAGATTGCACTACAGTGGGAAAAGGGACCATTTTCTGAGCCCCATTATAGTGCAATCTGCCCCAAAATGCTGAATTTGCAATGAACGAATGTCACTGTGCATTTGCTCATTGCACATTCGAACATTTTTGCGTTCAACGTTTGCAAACTTTGCAAACGTCCTTTTGAACATTTGCTGTTCACCTGTGTGCAAAACACACACATGAAGGTAAACCGATTAGCTCAATATGTGCAGAAAACAGTGGGATGATTACTGCCCAGGACCTTGATGCTATGCACTTAGTCAGTTGTACAATGAAGATGGACTTCCTTACATCAGTGGATACATGGTGATCAAATGACAACTTATTGTCTACAAGGGTTCACAGCTTGCTCATTACTGGGTTAATATTCAGGGGTGTGTTCTCTATAGTTCAAGGGAGCATCCTTGCTTGCTGAATGATACAATTATACATTTTTTTTTTTTTTGGTGTTTAGTTTTAGGCCATCGCTTTGATATTAGTTATTTCTTTGCAAAGGCCTTCCTGAAGGTTACTGACGTCTTCTGGAGAGTTTATGACTGCACCAACTCTATAGTCCTTTGCTGACTTGGTCAGCCATAAGCCATTTGCACTAGCTTTGACCTATGAGATATAGATACCAAAGAGGAATGGCCCAAGGACTGACCCCTGAGGTAAACCACTGCTGACAAATCTTTAATGGGATGTAGATCCAGCCACTCTATTTTCCTATATTTCTGAGTCAGTTTGGTATCCAATGAGTTGTGAATGGATTTACATTTAGCTGGTTGAGTATATTGTCTATGACTCAGTAAGGGATGGTGATGACTGCCTTTGCAAGCTTGAGATGTGCAATATCTGTGCAAATTTTCCCCTCATCCAATGTTTCAGTGACCTTTACAAAGAAATTAACCAGCTTAAGTAGGCAGAATCTTCTCTTGATAAAACCAAACTAGTTCAAGTTGAGAGTTTTTACTGACTTGATAAAGACCTTTTCCATAGCCTTACAGATAAAGCTAATCAGACTTTTAGGTCTCTAGTTGCCCAAGCCAGTTGGTGCCACACATTTGCACAGTGAGATGACTTTTGCAGCCCTCTACTAGTCTAGCAAAAACCCTGGCTGGAGGCTATTGAACAGCCTCTGTAGGGAGCTGGATAGGTCCTGTTCAAACTGACATACCAGGCCTATAGAAGCCATTTTCCTGGCCTTGGATAGTGTTCTGAGGACTTGTTCCTGAAAATTTTGAGAAGGGGTGGATGCAGGTATGTGATATGTTGGAAAGGGTGGTAGGAAGTGCAGGCAAAGTGAACAATATTTCAAGAATGTCACCTGCTTCCAGCCAAAGTATGTCTGTATGAAGAAAACAAAGGTAAGCCTCTGCACCATTTGACACTGTTTATGTGCAAGGAAAATCCAAACAGCAGAATCTACAAATAAGTTAATATTGTGGGTGGGTAGCAAAAAACACTGTGCACACCACTAACTAAAACAGTTTGTGCATGTGCATAGCCATGGGTGGTAGCTTATCAGGACATTTTTTCACAATCTGTTTTAAATGGCTAGTTATATTATGTGCTAATTAAGCATCTGTAGAAAACAGACACTATCCTTCGTGGTGTTCTGGTGTCTGCAATGATGCACAAAAGGCAGATTATTATTTTATGGAAACTTCTAGCTAATTGGGAAGGAATATTAGGTAATAGAAACTGCAGAATGCAGAAGCCAACCTGCAAGGTTTCTTAGATTAACCCTTCATGTTTTTACTTGGGGGAAGGGCAGATCTCAATTCATGCCCAACTGATGCCTGCAATGGAGCAGCCTTTTGATTTTATTCCAATTTCTGAGACACATTTCACTCAAGACAGCAGTGATGTCCTTTATGCTGCAGTGCCAGTGTTGGAAAGTTGGAAAATAAACCCAAATAGGTGGTGAGGGAATAGAATTTACAGTTGTCTGATCTTCGGATAACACAAGCAAATGTGCTATCTGTTGAGACACTGACAACAAATCAAGGGAATAAAACTGTGAGAGTTGATCAAGGATGCAGTACTTGGTGTGATTGTCTAGGGTACAAGACAGAACAAAAGATTACGAAAAGCAAAAAAAAAACAGAAGAAAACCAATATGACTACATTGCAATATGAGGCTAGCAATTAAAACAAAATACAGACCACACAACAGTTGGAAAATAGCAAGCAGAGATGTGGAGGAAGCACAGTAGAATAAGGGTAGCAAAAAGGCAACAAACATGGCAATGACAACAAAAGGCAAACTCTGACTGATAGTTGGCAGAAAGGATTATGATCATATTCAAGATCATAACTCAGAGCTTTTTCAGGTATATTGCAAAAAGATGTAAGGAAGGAAGGAATGGATATGGCCAGGATGAACAAAAACTGGGGGAGATCACATATGACAGGAAAAAAGGAAAGGTATGGAATAAATACTTTTCTTCAGTCTTCACAATAGAAAACAAGGGGAGTTGTCATGCTGGATATGAGGAAGAAAAGGATGGTGAGAAAAGTGGACAGATGGAGGAGGCCAGAACTGACCACACCTTAAGTACTGAGTGACATTTGCTGATCATATAAAGCAAAGGACATATGTCCAGAAGAAAGAGATTAAAGAAGTTAGAGCTCTTCCCACCTCAGACCAGAAGAGATTGGGGATTACACTGGAGCACAAGCTCATGCAAGGGAAACATGGGAGGTGGGTTACTCTGAACAGGATGAACAGAGATGGGAGGAGAGGGTACAAAACGCTGATTGTATAGAACAGCCACCTCATAGATTTCCAAAAATACATTTTTCACCAACTGAATTGAAGAACCATAGAATGGACTACTGGACAACCATTCAAGCGTGCATGAGACAGATAAAAGGTGCAGGGTAAGGCAGGAATATATATGTTTTAACACCATATTAACACTGTAGTAACTTATTACTTATATGACAGATTACTCATTATTAACACACTCTATTGTCTGCATCTTCCATTAAGCAGAATAAATGATCTTTCGTATGTTTGTCTACAATTTCCACATTGGAGAAATACCTTTTCTGCAGAAGTGCTCAACCTTCTCTGAAAATTATGTAAACTCAGACTTACTCATAGTAAGTAACATCTGGCAAAAGGAAAAGCCCCTTGCAATTTCAACTTCACCCAGGGCATTCCATTTTAATTTCCAGGCTTTGCATTTGTAAAAGAAACAGCCTTCTGCTGTAAAGTTAGTTGACTAATGAGGCCATGTGAGTAAATTAGCAACTGGAATGAAATTTGCAATATTCTAATGAAAGGCACTATTCATGTTTAGGCTGTTATGAAATGTGGCATATTCATTCACAATCTGTAATCATAATACTGAGAACTGTGAATGTTGCAAGCACATAGTTTTCAAAAACAAACAAATGTTGATTAATTAATGATGGTTAAAATAATGTTTATAAATGGCTAATTTCTAAAACATGATCTGTAAATGCCAAATGCATGATATTACTGTCCATGTGCTTTTCAATTTCTATACATATTACAATGTGTTAAAAGACCCAATATTGTAATAGTTTAACTCTGCTTTATAATTCTAGTGTTTTCTGCTTGTATATCTTTTATATTACTGTGGAGCTTTTCCCCAGGCCTCCAATGAAAATGGGTTTAACATAGCCCAGTGGACTTCCCCAGTCAACAAATTGTAAATAAAATAAATGTAAAATGAATAAATATCATTAATTCTGCATGTCATTTTTAAATTTTGTTCCTTAAGATGGCAGGTAGCAAATTATTGTAACGCTGTTGGAGAGTTTACCAAACAGGTTCCATTATACATAAGGCTGGTATGTGTACATTGGGTGGGCAAGTTTTCAAAATGGTTTTAACCCAAAACTGAGAGCATGTTATAATACAAAATCACAGAATGATTTATTTCAGCAAAAAAATTAAGGTTTCTGTAGCATGTGTGTGTGTGTGTGTGTGTGTGTGTGTGTGTGTGTGTGTGTGTGTGTGTGTGTGTGTGTGTGTGTGTGTGTGTGTGTATCTTATGAAATCCTTTTCTCTCCACATAACTCCAAAGAGCATCACTTACCCCACTGCAAATGTTTATATCTTTTTGCTTCCACTGGTTTTAAGTCTATAAACAGAATGCAATAGCAGCTTGTCTCCATCCATCACAAACAATTTGTGACCTAAACATATGAAAACCATGGACAAAACAAAGTGAAAATTGCATTTTAGGAACTCAGTGATTGTTTATCTTTTCAGTTGTTTCTGAGACAGGACTATCTCACTTTGCTATCAGTGACCTCAGTTTAATTTGAGGTCCAGAATTGAGAAAGTCAGACCCATGAGTGGACTGAATAGGCCAGTGGGCATCTCATTCATACCTATATTTAGAAGACCAAATCTGTAATAGTAGACCTTAGTAGAGGCTAGTTGTGTCCACAACCAGCGTTGTCAGACTACACCGGGAAGAACCTCATAGCATAATCTGCACCCTTTCAGGTTTAAACATGTCATTCATCAAACAGCACAATTTTCTGAAGAAGTTCAGAGCTGCTTTAGCTCTAGTAATACATTTGACTGTCACCTGTCATCACATGACATACCATTGTCATTTACATAATTTAAGCACTTATAACAGAGGATAACTTTTAAAGGAAATTGGTACCCTTCAAGAAATTGTCCCATTAGAGCAAGAAAGTCAATAACTGCAAACTGTATGAATGCAAATCTTGTCTTAGATATGGGGAGTTCAAAAGACTATGGATTGTATTCCTACACCAGATGTTTGGATCCATTTTCTAGTTCTGACCCTGCAGTGAAGCATAAGGTAGCATGCTACATCCCTGAGTGTACTGAACTTCAGATGAGATATTACAACTAGGTCTTCTTTGCTCAGAGATTGTGGTAGCTCATGGCACTTATTAAAAGAAGCAAGGAAATTTCATTAGCCCTGGGAAAATTTAGTCACTATGAACACCACCTCAGGTCTCATTTGAAAACAGGCCATAGGCCTAGTTGAACTAACTTGATAAATAAAACATAATACATACATACATACCTAAATAAATGAGGGCCACTGAGGGTAATAAACTAGTAGTTAATGAGCTTAACAAGTAAATAAGAACGTAAATATTAAGAAATAAATGGTTGGTGCATAATACAAAATGCTTTTATATCAGCACACAGTAAAGCTTCAGATAGCCAATATGCATTGCTGTGTAATGCAGCTGAAAAACACAGTTTGACTGCTGTACATGCATTTCTTCTTGTATAATATACATTTATTTCCTCACCCTTTGAAACTGTGTTTTGCAACAAGACACAAGAATTAAATTGGAATAAAAATAGACATATGTTTGTTCTGAAATACAGAAATAATAGCATTTGACATTACTGCTGCAGCGTTTGTCTGGTGTTAAAACATATGGATTTCCTAACATATCTCTTCTGCTAGGCAAAGTGTATAAATCACAATAACCATTCAGCTCAGATGATTAAAATGACCTGAAGCTACTAATAAAAATAAGACCTCATACAATACAAGTCAATTTACCTTAAGTAACAGCTATCTTTGAATCACCTCAACTGCTCGTATTGATGCAAAAAAATATGTACACACAGATATATATATATATATATATATATATATATATATATATATATATATATATATATATGATGTTATTTACAATTGCTGCCTGTCTGCTTGCTATTCTCTTATTTGAATGTCATAAATCCTTAATGCATACTTTTGGGTTCTTGGGAAATGAACATCAACATCGTATGTGTAAGACATTGTAATACATTTTGCTGTGGGATCACTTGAATGTAGTTGATGTTTCAGTTGGAATTAGGGCTTATCAATTAGGGAGAACCAAAAAGATAATAGCATAAAAATAATAGTAAATGAATAACAGCTTTCATTCAAACAGTTATACTTTGTGGTGCTCTGTAGGTTCTAAGCCATTAACTTGAGCAGGTGTATTTGCCATGACTCAGTCCCCTAGACAACATTTTCTTTGATTACAGTATTAATGTACTAAATGATCTACCTGAAAGCTGGCTAGAGAGTAAAAGTAAAAAGTGCCACATCTGCACACATTTCCATATTGTTGACGTGAGACCGGATTATAAGGAGAGCATAGTTTGATGCATAATAATTGAATCCCTAATATATCACAGGACACAAAGCAAACATAAATCATTTTAATATCCAGTGAAAATATTTTGCTTCTGAAAGCCTTAGATTCTTAATTTAACTAAGCAAAATGTGTAATATAATTTATGGGTTTTGCTTGCTAACTCAGCTTTTGGGGATATAAGACATAAAGCCATGCACCACAATATAAAAAGAGAATTGCATAACTGGAGGCCATACTGAATATTTATTCTATCAGTTTATTATTGTACCTTCTCTGTGAGTACCTCCAAACATATTTTATTTTTCTGACCTTATTCTTTTACTATTCTCTTTTTTTAGCAATTAAATTAAAATGTTACTGTGGTTATACATATTCTTTGAATCAAATCTCCTTGACACAGTAGTTAATGATATAGTTAGAAGTGTGATGAGTTCCACAGACTCATGGGACAGTGCTTCCTATCTGTCATTTGATCACAGTTGTCGCTCTTCTTATGCGCATTATGACAATGTTGAGGCTTGAGTGTTCATTTAAGTAGTTTACTGTATACAAATACAGCAGGATGGATGGCAGATACATTAAACTTTGACTGACTACATACTTCCATGCTCACACTCTGGCTGCTCACTCAAAATGGCAGTCTAGTTTGCACATGCTCAGTACTTGCATGCATGTGCTGACTCACTGGAAAGCTTCTTAAAAATTTATCACACACACTGACCTACATCCTCCCTCTTTACTGAGCTATCTCATGTAAACAATAACATTTGAATAGGCATGCAATTATACAAACACTAATAAAGAAAAACAACAGTCATGTCCAGATTGCTGTGTATCTGGAACTAGGTTTCAAGATGTTACCTGATCTCGTGACATAATAGTTAGGACTGGGTTTAGCAACAGGGACAGTCACTGGGGAATGTTCTGCTTGTGGAGTCACAGGGATTTTCTCAGGAATGGGGATTGCTGACAGAATGTCCTCTGGAACAGGAACATTGGACAAGTTACTCTGAGAACTAGAGTCTGTGTCACAGGCAGGATGCTATAACACTGGTTCAGATACTAGTAACAAATGCTTCCAATTTCATCTAAATTCCATTCCTTGTGATTCCACAATGTATTATCTTGGCTCTTGACATTAGCTTTTCACAAATCTGATGCGATCAAAACCTGTTGATGTCTACATCCTCACTATCTCCTTTTTTTGTAAAGAATGGAGCAGTTTGCTGGTTTAATCATAGTAAGACTTCTGGGAAAAATGCTTTTTCTACATTTGGGCTTATACTGCTTTGTTGTTCTTAGCACATGGAACCAATAAATTACTGTTGATTGGTAGTGTGGTTCTGGTATGTCTCGACATAAGTCTCTGGGCAGGTGAACCAAGATGTTTATCACAAGGAATGTTTCTGAGATTTAACCAGTTGAGAAAAACATCAGTCATATCCGGATTTCTCTAACAACTGTTTTGCACATTGAACTGCACATTCAGCCATGCCATTTGACTGATGGTATTCAGGACTACTCATAATTTAAACAAAGTCCACTCTTCTGCAAATCTCTTGAACTGCTGACTAGTAAATTGTGCACCATAGTGAGAAATAACTATGTGTGGACTACCCTGAACAGAAAAATGTCATTTTAACTTAGTAATGACAGTGCTGGAAGTTAAGCTGGGAAGAAGGTCAATCTCAACCCAATTTGAATAAGGCTGTACTAACACCAAGTAATATTAACCATTCCACTCAAAGATATCTGTGGCTACTGTCAAACAAGGTAGTTCAGGAATCTGGCTTAAATTAAGTGGTTCTTTCTGTTGATGTGGCATTGTACTATTACATACTGAGCAAGATGAAAGTACTTTCTCTATACCTCTTGGCATAGAAGACCAAAATACTAGACCTCTCGCACTTCTTTTGATAGAATCAGTTCCTGCATGGCCACAGTGCAAGATCTTAATATACTCTAGTTGTGAGGGTTTTGGAGCAGTCACTTTAGGACATTTCATGATTATACCATTGTCAGACAAAATCTCATCTCTGTATGGAAAATAAGGTTGCTTGGAAGGCCATCCTTGACTGATAAAGAGGATTAGCTTCTGGAGAATTAGACCTGAAGCTGTGTGAGTTCTGAGCTCATCAAGATGTGTGGAAGAAAAATTTCTCACTTCCATGACCTCAAAATCAAGTTGCTTATTGTTATGCTGTTCTGTTTTTTTTTTCTGGGCAATCTGGATGAAGTATCAGCAAGATAAAGAAGTTTGCCTTTTGAGTAAACACGATTGAAATTGTACTTCTGCAATTTGAGCATCATATGTTGCAATTTGGCTGGAGCTGAATGTATAAGCTTTCTCAAAATAACTAGAGGTTGATGATCAGTTTTAATCCGGATAAGTTGACCATAAATATAATCATGGAACTTTGAACATGCAAACACAATTGCTAAGAGTTTTTTTCTCAATCTGGCATAAAGCATCTCAATCTGGGTAAGAGTTCTTGATGTTTAGGCTACTGGTTTACCCTCTTGAAGAATGACTACACCTAGACCAAATTTAGAAGCATCACAGGAAAGAGTAACTGGTTTGTGAGCATCATAGTAGCTGAAAGTGGGCGGGCTGGCAATTTTCTGTTTCAGGACATCAAATGCTCTTTGGTGCTGTTCTGACCATGACCAAATTAAATCTTTGCATGTCAGCTCTCATAATGGTGCTGAAAGTTGGCTTAAATCTGGAATGAACCTGCCTAGATAGTCGACCATGCCAAGAAAATATTGTAGGGTTTGGACATTGTCTGGAGCTAGCATCTCGAGAATTGCTGTTTGCTTGGAAGGATCTGGTCGTAAGCTTGAAATGGTAAACAAGTGACCAACATAAGTAACTTCTCATAGTCTGAACTTGCACTTCTGAGGATTCAGCTTAAGATTCACTGTGCATGCTCTTTCCAGAACTTTCTTGAGATTTCTGTCATGTTTGACTTCACAATTGCCTCCTACTAGAATATCATGTACTACAATACCACATGGATAGCCAGAAAAAAATTGCTCCATTGCATGCTGAAAGACTTCACTGGCAGAATTTACTCCAAATGGCATGCACAAAAATCTATATCTTCCAAAAGGCATACCGAATGTGGTCAACAATGAAGATTTTCAGTCAAACATAATTTGCCAAAATGAACTCTTTGCATCTAAGACAGAAAAAAACAGTGGCATTTAGCATAAGAGCAGCAACTTCTTTGACTGTGCAGATTGGGTGATGAGGTCTTTTTAATGCTTTGTTCAAATTTCTTGGATCAATACATATTCTGATATCATCTGAGCCTTTCTTTTGAGCTACTACCATACAGGATACCCATTCAATAGGTTCTTCTACTGGACAAATTACTCCTTGCTGCACAATTTTGTCTAGCTTGGTTTTGAATCTCTTCTGCATAGCTGCTGGAACTTTCGCTGCTGGTCTGACAAGTGAGTTGACCTGTCAGTGTAACTTCAGAGAGTGCACAACAGGTAGTTTGCCTAGTTTGTCTGCAAAAATATCAGCATGCTGAGAAAAAATAGTTTGGGCAAAATTTGAGCTGTCATTCAGGCTTAGATGGTGGACTTCTTTATTAAGTGAAATCAGTCCCATTTTCAAACTGTCTGTGAGGCCTAATAATGACTGCACATTACTCTTGACTATAAAAAATTGCAAGTCATAGCTGTTCCCAGCAGAGTAGCATGAAAGCACTATAGAGCCTTTGGTATGAATCTCTTCACCATAAGCAACAAGCTTTGTACACTTTGACAAATCAAGTTGTTCTGCAGGTTTTATTCTAGCAAACATTTTTGCTTTGAGTCATTATCTCCTTTAAAATGATTCCACTTACTGCAAGAATGACACTGCTAAGCAAAAACTAAGCACTTCTCTCTTTTGGGTTCACGATTACCACCATAGTTATAACAGTTGACTATGAAGCTGGGTGGGGCCACATGTTTTGACTTTGCTGACTCACCCTTATGCTTCGCTGAGCATGCCCTGCAATTTGCTTGAAAGACTTGCATTTTTTCAGGGACATTTGCAGGACCTGCAGCTGCTGCCATGTGCTTGGGCCTATTTCTTTTAACTACGTTCTGCATACTATCAACATGAGCATTGTCACTGTGCCTTCTACAGATATTCTCATTTGTAAGCATACTTGTATACTTTTGTGTAGGCTTGTATATCTGACAAATCTCATTGGCTTTATTTAAAGTTAAATCACTGTCTCGAAGTAAAATCATTCTCACTGTGTCATTATTAATACCACTCACAAGCCTGTCCTTTATCAACTCATCTCTCAAATCACCAAATCTGCACGTTTTAGCCTTCTTTCTCAAGTCAGTTATATATGGTGCAAAAGTTTTACCAGGCTTTTGATCCCTTGTGTAAAATAAGTGCCTTTCCATTGTAGCATTCATTTGGGAGTTACATATTTCCATAAATTTATGTTTTAAGCACGCTGGGTCTTCCCTTTTTTCAGACGGTGCCACTATATGGCAGTCTTCCCCTTCCCCTGCAAGCACAGCAGGTACATACACAAATGAATGTTCTCTTTCAATGGCCTCTAAACCAGCTAAATTAAGCAAATAAGTGCTTTTGTAGATGTGTCTTTGTCAGAAAAAACAGCCTGTGTGAAAATATTGTATTCCTGCTCAAACACTCTCCAATTTTCTGCAATATTATCAAACACAAGTGGTGAAGGTTTGCAAAATCCTTCTGCCATGCCCACAGATTATACTAAAATACAATGCAAAATTATGTACGAACATTCACACACACCAGGTACTTGTAATAACACTAAAATACACAACAAACTTTGAAATACTGTACTCTGCGAAATATGCCTTGAAATAACTGTACTCTGCGAAATGTTCTTTGAAACAACTTTACTATGCAAAATAACTGCACTGTAATACTGCACACACTTGCAAACACTTTGCACACTTCAGATACTTTGAATAGCTTTAGTTAATATGAAAACATAGCACATAGCAAAAAAATACAGTCATTTTCCCTTTTTTGTACATTTTATGTGATTTGGATACTGTTTCAAAAAGTCTCATAATTATTTTGAATATTTTTATCAATATGTCACAGTTTTGGACATTTTGTTTAATAAGAAATTAATTTTGAGCGTTCTGAGTGCTTTGTTTTATATTTATATCAAAAGAAATCATTTAAGCATATTTTAGTACCTAGAATTTGTTTCTGACCTGTTTTGTTAGTCGTTTGAACAGTAGGGATGATCCACTCTGTATATTCCTTCAACTTAACCAATTGCCTCATGGCTGTAAATCTGGATCCCATTCTGAAACAATGTCTCTCTTCTTATCTGCATTAAGAAGACATTGAGGCTTGGGTGTTCACTTAAGTAGTTTATTGTATACACATACATTAGGATGGATGGCATATCACACAATGATCTACAACAGTCATGCAGCAAAGTTATTTAGTGGTTTTAGTGTAACAAAGGTGATGGACTCTGCAAACAAAATTTTGTTAATATGCTTCCATATGCCATTTGGAATTATTACACATGCAATATAGATGTCTCTGTGTGTGTTTGTGTGTACATGCACATTCTATAGGTATAGCTACATCTATAATTGTAACAATTTAAGCATCAATAATAACATAGAAACTAAATGAAAAAATAATGTATTCAATAAAATGTTTCTTTATTTAAACTTCTACTTCTTGGTAAGGCCACAAATTACTGTTTTTTTTTTTTATTTATCCTTTCTTGACCAATTTAGTCCCACTAGACTAATGGTCTCTTTTCCAGGAGATGCAAGAGTGAGTCCTGAAACACAGAGAATGAATTGCAAAGAAAAATAAAATAAATTATTAATAATAATAATAATAATAATAATAATAATAATAATAATAATAATAATAATAATAATGGACTTACATACACTATGGCTGAGATTGCCATTTCCCAGAATTGCAAAAGAAAAGCAGATGGAGTAATAAGACAGTAACCAAATCCAAAATGCTATCAACCTCTGAGGAAGACCAAAATGAAATGACTGCAGATAAATCCAAGTGTAAATAAAAAAAAAAAAATGAAGCAGTAAAAGTCATATGCTTCATTCAGGATTTTCCTGCTTGTTTTATTTTTCTTTTTATATACTTGGCAGATTTATCTGTAGTCATTTTGGTCTCACTCAGACGTTGATGGCCATGTTCTAGAATATTTCCTTTTCTCCAAGGCATGGTGATCTTGGAGATAGTATATATAACTTCAGTGTGTGTGTGGGGCTTTCCCTCCACATCAGGGGTGCAAGGGGGCAAATAAATAAGTTTTAAGGAGAAGTACAATGTTAAAGATTCAGTCTTCTCCTGCAGTTTCAGTCTTTTTTACCCACATACCAGCACTCAACAGTTTGAGTGGTGAAATTTCATTAGGGAGCCATTTATTCTACTAGGGGAAATTTATTCAGGACATCGGGGAACCTGTACATCCACCTGATCTACCACCAACACAACAAGATAGAAACCTTGGTTTAGTATCTCATCCAATAGACAGCACACGCAGGAGAGCAGACTCCAGACTACATTCTCCACAGACTGGACAAGAGCGGAGTGATTGTAAGTTGCTTGTCCAGTGCCAGGATCTGTGATGTTACAGGTACCCTTAGGTCCTTTAAACTAGACATGTATGACTATAAACAAGTAATAGCTCATGTTGTTGAGAATAACTTGAGGGCTTGCACCCAGAGAAACAAGATGGAACTTAATTCACTTCTACAAGAATGATGTCTAGATACCAAGGCAAGATAAATTGGCTTTAACAATCGGCCAAGTAGTTGATGTCATCATAATGGGATCCAATATTTGAAAACCTGGGAGGAGATGATAGATGAGGTGCCATATTTCACCAGGGATGGCTTTCATCTCTTAAACCAAGGCTTCTGCATATTGGCTAAAGTCATTACTGCCCCTATAGTGCCATTTCTAGGCATACTCCCCACTGGACATTCTTGCACAGCAAACTCAAACCTAAATTTGTACATGATGATGCTACTCACTGCTAGCAGGCTAAACATTAGATGTCAGAACTTGAGGCCCTCCTGCAACTTAAACAAATTGATATTTTTTTCAATGTATTGACAACATGCTATCTGTATTAGGGTTTAGTAACTATTATACCTTCAGGTCCTTGGGTAAATGCGAGGGGAGTATCTGTATTTTTCAAAAACAGTATTACCTACATGTAAAATTAACTAAAACTTGATAAAGTCTCTGAATGGTCAGAGACAAAAGTGCTTGTTGAATTTTGTTGTATTTTACAACTATAATTGTTTTTATCCATTAAAGTACATTTTCCATTCATTTGGAGTGTTTCCTGCTTCAAGAGGCTCATTTTATGTTTATTGGTTTGGCGTTTCTTTTTAAGGTTTTAAATTAACTAAACCCTAACTCAAAACACCTGGAAATCCAAATTACCCTTAAATAAATCCAGTTATTATTATTTGCTTGCTACAGATCCTCATCAGTGTCCTCCAAAGATCATAGAAATTCCCTTAATACCATTGAGGGGTTAAATATCAAAGAGAAATATCTTTTTGCAAACTTCAATTACCCAAACACTGACTGGCACACTTATACCTCTAAAAGTTGATATGCTCAGTGTTAAATGAAAAACAAAACTGTAATAAAAAGATTAATACACAGGAGGTTTAGGTTCAGGTTCTTTACTAGTGTACACCAGGAGGCAAAAAACGTACAAGTACAGAATTTTGTCTGAATGAAACAGGAAGAACACAACTTTTATAGTATTTCTTACTAGTATTAACCCACCAAGCTGACATAGTCAGTTACAAGGGGTTTTACATCACTTTAGCTTACAATATTCTATTCATCTAAAATGATACTACATTTTGCTTAAACAGTTTTCTGGTAAACAACATGGCCTTGCTAGCCACCTGGTTAGTTACAATACCCTTTTACAAAAGTTTCCACTCAAGGTTCTAAATTAATTTGAATATAATAGTAGATACAGTTTTTAATACATTACATGTTATCACTTCCTCCTTGCAGCCGGTGCGTTATCTAGTAACATATACAAGGTTGATTGCTCAAGCGGAAAAGAGCAGAAGATTCTCATTATTTCACACATTTAATTTCCTGACCCAGCAGATAATCACTTGTGAGAAGCATAAACATTAATTCTTGCTGAGCTAGCAGCTGCTGGGGTCAGAGGCCAACTTGCAAAAGGCACACTGCAGTTTCCAAAAGCTTCTTGCAGTTTCCTATGAATTCATTTTTCTTGTCATAACATTAATAGAATAAAATGCATTATATTTTTCTTATTTCTTAATAAGCACTAAACATATACATTAATACATATTTTTCTAAGATTTTCCCCCTGTTAATACTTTTTATTCTATTCTCAGAAGTTTAAACGATTTTTATTTCTTTTCCTAACCTCTTCCACTTGGGACTTGCAGTTAAGAGAGTCATTCAGTTTAGACTTTAAGGAGAATTTTATTTGGAACCAATTCCTCAAGTTCAATGTCTTGATACAAGGTTTCAGAGACAGACATATCTATAAAATCTTTAATTAATCTTTTCATGCAGGGGATTCCACAACAAACACATACTCCTAATAGGAGTAAGCCCACACAAATGGCAATCAAAATATTCATTAGGATGGAACCCCACCCCCCAAACGGATTCTGGAAAAAATCCATCAGAGGGTTTGGGCCTGGTTTGGTCATGGCCGACACTTGCTGAATCACTTCCAGATGGTTATTAATTTCATGTCTATTATCTGGTATGTACGCACAGCATTCTTCTTTGATAAGCGCACACGTACCACCTCTCGCCGCTAGGGTGAAGTCAAGAGCCATCCGATTTTGCAACACAACAGTTCTCATGGCATTCAGTTCATCGGTCACTAATTCAAGAGCAGAAAAAGTTGCATTACTCATTACTTTGAGAAGTTTCGACAGTTTTCTCAGCTTCCAAATCGATTTGACTGCACCATACGCTGGGAGTATACCTGCCCAAGATATGTCACTCAAGTCCATATGAGTCAATTTGTCTTTGTCCTTCACGGAATTATGGTCTTTTTAACCTGCTTCAACTCGCCCTACTGGATTTACAGGTTTCTCGATTGGATCTTTGGTTTTCTTGGAAACATCTTTCACGTTTCGTATTTTACCCAGAGGTAATTCCGCAGTGTGTTGTATGGCCGGAACCAGGTAGCCCAAAAAACAACTGCCGGACCAATTCTCAGGTAGCCATTTGTATGCCTTTTTTCCATACACAAAATAACAGTTTTCAACTTTAGTGCTAATACGCACTAGCCCTGCATGAAACATTTTCTTATCTATGAATGACAATTGTTTAATCAAAACAGGATTTCTTTGCTCTTCATTTAATGTCGTTTTCATTGAGTTCAAATATGAATTATAGTTAGCATTGCAAACAGTACCCCCACTTTTAGTCTTAATATAACATTTATAAGATATTGTTATGTTACAGTTACTCCAGCCCACCTGGAGAGTATCATTCTTGAAAAAACACACAATCCCTTTTTGTGTAACAGGTAAATACAATTCTATTTTATCCTGTGATCTCACAGTTTCTGTGTCAAAAAGCAAATTCTCCCAAGTCTCATTGATCCCTAAAGGAACAGCGGACATTAGTAGTCCTCCATATGCTGTTGGTATAGCTGTACAAACCCAGCAGTTTGAAATGTTTATAGTCTCAGCATATACACGTTTAATTGCTAGGTATGTGTTAAAGTTTGGATGCCAGTCTATGGAAGTCTCATCACATTTATCCAGTTTTACTTGTGTGGTTGAGAAATGAAAAAAACACAACAAAAAGAAAATTGTCAAAAGTACAGTCAACAAGTGTACGCTCAATAATATGATTATGCAACATTTTTGAGGTTGATCTGAATTTCTATCTTTGGCCATTTTGTTCTTGTTGCGTAACAGTTACAATGTTTTTATCAAGTTGAAAGTTCTTTACTGGTTTACAATGCGTCGAATGGATCCAAGATGACCTTTCGTCTATTTTGACTGCTGTAGCCGTGGCCAGCAGTACCTGGTACGGTCCTTCCCACTTCAGGCTTTCCCAATTCTTCCTCTTTGTTACCTTTACCCAGATCCAGGACCCCGGGGCTAGAATCGCTTTTAATGGTCTGGTCTGTTCTTTATCTGAAAAAGAGTTAAACTGCAAAAGAGATTTATTTGTTAACAGTTTCCTCATATAACTAGCTAGTGAACTATCAGCCTCCTGGTCTGCAGGCATGAGAGCTTTCCACTGAGGTACATAATATGCCCTCCCAAACACCATTTTAAAAGGAGTTAAACCCTTTTCATTTGGAACTGTTTGCATACTCAGCAGTGCCAGAGGCAGGCAGTGCACCCAGTTCTTTTGGGTTTTATTGACTAACTTTCTAAGTTTGTTCTTGAGGACTCCATTGTGCCTCTCCACCAGTCTTGCAGACTGAGGGTGATAAGCACAATGGTTTTTAAGGGAAATCCCAAAGAAGCGTCCCAATTGCTGTATGGTCTGATTCACAAAATGTGTACCATTGTCACTATAGATCCTTTCCGGTATGCCAAATCTAGGAATAATCTCCTTTATGAGAGCTTTTGCCACTATTGTTGCATCCGGGTTTTTAGTCGGAAAGGCTTCCACCCATTTAGAAAACATATCTACAATGACAAGGCAATACCTTTTGTTATCACATTTGTTCAATTCTATAAAATCCATACAAATAGTATGGAACGGATATGGGGGTGTAGAAAAACTTCCTTGTTTAGGTTTAAATGCCCCTTGTGCATGATGTTTGTTACAAATATGACATGCCACACAAAATTTTTTTGTGTAATTTGTGAATCCATATGTTTGGAATATTTGGTTTACTAACTGTACCATCCCCCCTTTTGAGACATGGCACTGCCCATGGCTCAACAAAGTTGCATATCTAAACAAATTAGACGGCAAAATTGTTTTTTTCTCTTTGGAGATATACAGCACGTTTTTAAGGATTGCTCCTCGTTTTTCCCATTTTTGTTTTTCTGCTTTTGTAGTAAGCGTCTGCATTGTTTTTAACATTTCTAGGTCTAAAATTTCAGAGGGTTGTAATTTCTCGTCTAAAAGTAAAGTTTTTGAGTCTGAAGCTGCTTGCTTTGCAGCTGCATCAGCTCTTGCATTTTCTTTTGAAATTCTGTCCTGCTGTTTCGTATGAGCTACGCATTTGCAAATAGCTACTTTAGTAGGTAATTGAATAGATTCTAACAATTTTAAAATAAATTGTGCATGATTAATTGGTTTACCACTAGATGTTATCATCCCTCTATTTTTCCACTGCTGTGCAAAAACATGTACAGTAGAAAAAGCATACTGACTGTCAGTATATATGTTTACACACTTGTTTTTTGCTAAGATACAAGCTCGTGTTAAGGCAATCAATTCTGCTGCTTGTGTAGACAAGTTATATGGTAAGGATTGGGCTTCTAAGGTTTCATTGTCTGTAACTATTGCATACCCCACTAGATTTTTCCCTGTAGGGCCCGTTCTGCATGAGCCGTCAATGTAATATGTCACCTTGGGCTTATCCAAGGGAATATCCGTGAGATCTTGTCTGGGTAAGGTTTCCTGCTCAATTTCCTGCAGGCAACTGTGTGGTGTGCCATCCGCAGGAGTTGGAAACAAAGTTGATGGATTTAATGTCGTGCATCATTTAATTGTCATATGAGGTTGGCTCAACAGTATAGTCATACAGGAAAGGTGTCTAGCAGGAGAAAGATAAGCTACCTTTTCTTGCAGTATAATTATCGCAACCGCATGAGGCACTCTCAATGTGAGAGGGTGGAATAACATCACTGAGGCTGAAGCCTGTACTGCCATTGCAGCTGCAACTACTGCTTGTACACAGTGGGGCAAGGATCGCGCCACTGGGTCTAACTGTGATGAATAGTAAGCTATGGGACGTTGCTTATCCCCATGTTGTTGTGTCAATACTGATGTCATATATCCCTGCTTACAGTCTACAGTTTGAAAGAAACGTTTATGATAGTTTGGTAATCCTAGAACTAATGAAGAAGCTATTCATTGCTTCAACCTGCAGAAAGCCATTTCTGCTTTAGGTGTCCATTGTAATAAATCCTGTGCTGCCATTGGCTTTTTGTATATGAGGTCGGTCAGTGGAGCAGATTCCAAAGCATAGTTTGGTATCCAACTCTGGCAGAAGTTAGTTGTTCCCAGGAAGGACATCATTTCCTTCTTGGTTGCTGGTTTGGGTGCTTGTAAAATCGCTGTTTTTCTATCCTCATTTAGTATTTTACCTTCTTTGGATATTACATACCCCAGGTATCTAACCTGTTTTCTCCAAAGCTGTAGTTTGCTTTTGTTTACTTTGTGTCCCTGTGTTGCTAAGAATTGTAACAGTGCTATGGTATCCTCCCTGCATTGCTTCTGGGTGGGGGCAGCTAGCAAGATGTCGTCTACATAAAGTAGAATTTGACTACCCCCCGGTGGGGTGAATCCCGCCAAATTACTAGCCATTTCTTGTGCAAATATTGTTGGACTCTCACAATATCCCTGTGGTAGTCGAGTATAGGTATACCTTTTCCCCTGAAATGTAAATGCAAATCAATATTGGCTATCAGGATGTATAGGTATTGAAAAGAAAGCATTGCTGATATCTACCACAGAGAAATATTTCTGGTGAGGTTTCAAATCATTTAACAAAGTGTGTGGAGCTGGCACTGTAGGTGCTCTAGGTATTACTGCATTATTTACAGCTTGTAAGTCCTGAACCATACGCCATTCCCCGTTTGCCTTTTTAACAGGAAATAGGGGTGTATTACATGGTGAATCAGGAGATTTTACCAGTACTCCTTCTCTAAGTAATGCTGCTATTATAGGTTTGATTCCTATCTCTGCATCCTTTCTCAAAGGATATTGTCTCTTCTGTGGTCTAAATGCTGACTTTGGTGTAATAGTAACTGGTCCTGCTGTTTGAATAAGTCCTACATCTGACTTGCCCGTTGACCAAAGAATCTTTGGTATGTTACATAAGGCTTTCTCCTCTTCTTCTAATAAGAAAGCTAATCAGCTGTCCTCGCTAGACTGCAAGTGTACAGCTGGGTGTGCCTGTGTTAACCAATTCAGTTTTTGTTTCTGTATTCCCTGCTCTGATAATTCTAAATCAGTTTGTTTCTCCTATCTCGTTACCTTTTCTCCTAGGTCTGCCCATTTTACATTTTTGTTCTTAGTTAAACTGACATGTGGTAATCAATTAGATTTGTATAGTGCAAGGAATTATTGAGGCAATGAACAGCTAACAACACTGTTTCCCTCAGTATCCCAGTACAGATTACGTAACACTAATCTGTTTGCACAATTTCTGAACAATTCTTGCTCATATTCCTTATCAGGTCCTGGTGTGCTACAGTAATACAGAGTGCAATGCAACAAATGCTGTTTATCAGTGTCAAGGGAGGGGGATTTACTGATGGCTACGTTCATCAGTTTCTCGGTCACTGCCCCTGGACCAGTCGTAACTAAGTCCTGGCTGTACCAGTAAAAAGTTTTACCCTCCGGTCATACCACAAAAGTATCCATTTGTCGCTGTACCTCCATACCCTGCATAGTCGGAACTACTGCTATGCCAAATATCTGCATAAGGTCCCTACTTAATAGGTTCACTGGACATTTTGCAGAAACAACAATTTTACTCCTTTGAGTCATCCCTGAAGCAGGGTCAGTTATTGCTATATCATGGGAAAGTGGTTCCCATCTGCTGTCCATTTGCAGCTTTTATTAATATATAATCAGGTGATTTTGAATGTTCCGGTAACTTGGAGGGGTGTATCAGAGTCCGTGATGCTCCTGAATCACACAGGAATTTAACTTCCTTCCCCTCCACCAGAAGTGTAACTTCCGATTTTGTGTCTGCTAGGTAGAGCTCGAGGCTCAATAATGCTAAATCTAAAATCTCATTTTCTTCATCCTCCATGTCTACTTGCACTTTCTCTACTCCTTCTATCACATTTACATTTGTTCTTTCTTTATTGTTGTTTCCCGATTATTTTTGACTCTCATATGGTGTATCTTCACCATCATATAGTCAGTCTTCATCTCCCTTATCCTCTGTGATTACCTTCTTATTTTGTTTACAATCCCTAGCTAGATGTCCCTTCTTCCCGCATTTAAAGCATTCACCTCTCTTTTTCCTTTCTTCAAAGTCCTCTGACCATTTGTCAGACTGTAATACATAATTCA
>NC_056739.1:665282703-665432913 GCF_019279795.1 Protopterus annectens | reverse complement strand
CACTCTTCTCCGTCTCCTCACTGTGGGTTGATCAGCAGCATTCAAATCCTCTCCACAAGTTCCATCTTGCACAAGTTGTATGATGCCTGCTACAACCCCTATCATTTTGTAGTTTTGTTTGTTAAAAGTTCCCTGCTTGTATACACTGGTGGTGTACACTATGGGAAAAACAGAGGGGAAGGTGTTTGCATAGTTTATAGTAGTGTTCTGGGCTGGGCTGGTCTGCTGCCTGTGTAACTGGCTGATTCTGATACATTTCACCTGCCAGCTATGCTAGATTTCCTTGATTAACTTCCTACTACTGTTTTCCCTTTCTGTTGCCTTCTTGTTTAAGCCCAGGGGCGTGCCACACAAACACAGTGCTCAAATCTGCACAGAACTGCTATTTCCTGGTTTACCTTTTTTTTTCTTTGAAACCCGGTGCTCCAATCTGCTTACAGTATGCCTGATACACCCCCCCATGATGTCAGCTAACTCCTAGGCTTGCACCAAGCTATTCCTGCTCTTACACTGTTGGGAGCTGACTAGCATGCTGGGGAAATCTGGGATTCACTATCATTCCCCTCATTTGCATAGGATCGCCTGCTAATGCATAGTTACATGTCTTACAGTGAACCTCCCCCCTTAGCAACCACTATTCACTGGCCATGTTGTCTTCTGCCTGCCATTATTTTCCCCCTGATCCTGTTTGCACGCCACTGCCTTACGCCTAAACGACCGAGATCAGCAAAAAAAAATAAAAGTTGATTTTTTTTATTTTCTAAACTGTTTTCAATGCCAATGGCCTTATACTTGGCCATTGGCATGCTTCCTGAATGATATGCACCCTTTATTTCGTGCTGTTACAGCTCCATTTCTGCAGATTGCACTAGTCCTGCACAGCTGGTTTCCAGCTTCCTGGATCGCAAATTCACCTCATCTGCATGGATTTCTCCTGCAAATGGGGTAATTTACATACAGGGGCTGAGTCCATGCAGGACTAGTGCAGGAGCACTCGTGCACACCCCTGCAGGCTATTCTTGGATCGCACAGCAGGCATATTGCCTGCTAGAGCTCCTGCACTAATCCTGCACACCATGCAAGGCTTGCAGGATCCGGGGGTAGGTGTCCTTAATCCAGTAGAAGAACCGACTGAATGGGTATCATCCATGGTTGTAGCTCATAAGAAAAGCTCAGATGATATTCAAATATGTATTAATCCACAAGACTTAAACAAAGCACTTGTGTCCTCATCATCCAATGCATATAGTAGAAGAAGCAGCCACGCTCATGCCAAATTCTACTGTCTTTTCAGTCTTAGATGCAAAAAGCTCCTTTTGGCGAATTTCACTGTATCGCACATCTTCATTGTTAACTACATTCAGTACACCGTTTGCTAGATACAGATTTTTAAGAATGCCATTTGGAATTAATTCTGGCAGTGAAGTATTTCAACATGCCATGGAACAAAAATGTTTTCTGGTTATCCATGTGCTTTATAGTAGACAAAATTATTGTTGCAGGCAATGGTGAAGATGAACATGATAGAAACCTCAGGAAAGTTTTAGACCGTGCATGTGAAATAAATCTTAAACTGAATTTTCAGAAGGGCAGTCTATGGGTTATGAACCTGTCCCTCCAGCATGTACTGTTGGTTGTGGTAATGAGGTTGAGGTCTCTGGAATGTGTGGCGGGAATGGGATTTCTTTAGATGTAGCATATATCAAAATTTTGCATTGTGGTCACCCAGGTACTGATTCAATCAAAAGAAGGGCAACAGGAATTGTATTTTGCCCTTCTATGTCCACAGATATAGAGAAGGAAACTCTAGCATTTTCAACTTACAACAGCACCAAACTGCATCAACAAAGAGAACTGCTTCAGCTACACCAAATTCCTAAATTACCATGGTCGACAGTTGCTGAGGATATTTTGGAATGGAATGGTCAACATTACTTGGTGTTACTAGACTCTTATCAAATTTGTTTGAATTGGAAACTCCTAACTTCACATCCAGCACAGTCATTACAAAATTGAAGGGACATTTTTCTGTCCATGGTAGTCTGCACAATGTTATGTTTGACAATGGTGCACAGTTTATTAGTCAGCAGTTCAAGGAATGTGCTGAGTCTTGAGACTTTGTTCATATTACCAGTAGTCCTCAGTATCCACAAGCCAATGGTTTAGCTGAACGTGCAGTTCAGAGTGCAAAGCGCTTGTTGGAGAAATACAAAAGAGGTGGTGCTGATGTTTTCCTTAACTTAGCCTCAGAAATATTCCTCAAGACAACTCGCTTGGTTCACCTGCTGAAAGACTGATATCCAGACAGGTAGAAACAACTCTTACAACCAGTAAACAATTGTTAGTACCAAAAGCAAAGAACAATAGAGTGGTCAAGGCTCAACTTTCAAGAAAACATCATTCACAGAAGTTGTGCTATGATAAACCAGTTACTAGAAGAAGTTGTAAGAATGCAAACATCCAAAGGTTATGATTGTGTAGGAGTCGTAAAGGACATTTGTGAGGAAACGATCTTACATCATACAATCTGAAGTAATGGATTACAGAAGGAATCGTAGACATGTGTTACCTGTCTCAGAACCGGTGCCACAGCAGATTGCCTGTGGCAGTGACACTAATTTCCAGAGTGACTTATCAACTGTTCGAATTCAAAAAGACAGTGTGCTTTCTTCAAACAACTCTGATGTAAACCCAAATGTTCCAGAACTGAATGAATCCCCAGATACTGTCCCTGTTGCTAATCCCAGTCAGAATTTCTATATAACTAGATCAGGTAGAATTTGCAAACTCAATCCTAAATACATAGTGACTTGGACTTGAAATCAGTTATGTTTTGTTGAAGTGTTGAAAAAATGTCTAGCTCTTAAATATACCTTTGTCTTGTATTTTGCGATATCGAAAAAATTAAATATGGAAGATGTAGATCAGTGTGTATATTTAACCTAGTCAGCCACTGTAGCTAGACAGCACATGCATATAAGTTATTGAGCATGTGCGAGATCAATGCCATTCGTGTAGTCAGTCAGTGTTAATGTAAACTTGAATGGAGATGCACATGTTTATGTTACAAGTAACAAGTCAGTCAGTAAGCACAGGAAGTATGAAGTCTATGTACAAGTTACAGCTCCTGATGTGTGTATGTATAATAAATGACTTGAATGCCTACCCAGCCTCAGTGTCTCATTTGAATACATGAGACATGTAATAAAACCCAAGTAATTATAGACTCATCAGCCTTGCCAGTCTTATGTGCAAAACCATGGAAAGTGCCATATCTGTGCTTATGCGAACAATGCATCTTAACTGATCTAAACTCCACTCAACTTGGCTTTATAAATGGCAGGTGCTGTCTCCACAACCTATTAAACTTCTGTCAAAAGGTTACAGAGGCTGTAGACAGTGGTCACTCTGTGTTCAACAGATATGTTTACCTGGTCAAACTTTTGAAACTATCCCCCATGTCAGTATTATTGCAAAATTAGACAAACTTCAAAAAGGGTCTTCTGGATCGGGAAACTACCTATTCAACAGACACCAAGTATTTAACGCTACTGGTTCACTTTCTGATTGTAAAATTATAACCACAGGGATTAGTGTTGTACTGTCTCTTGTTTGCATTTAGTTTTGCAGATATCAAAGTCAATATCCCTAAAGTGCAGTAGCCTAAGTTTGCTGATGATGGCAAGCTGGGCACTGTAATGTACTCATCCACTTATACTAAACTGCACCAAAAATGGATGGAATATGCACATACCTGCTGTACTTTAAAAAAAGTCTTAAGCAGGCAAAAGTGTAATATAGTAGCATTTGACAGAAAAAAAACAGTTTTCATCTCATATATTAAAAACGGTACTCCTCTTCAAGCAGATATGGACATAAGAGACCTGGTATTTATGTGGACAAATATCTTTCATTTTCTTATCATGAGCCCACCATAGTCAGGAAATCCTTCAACCTGAACCAGTTAGTTTCCAAGGGAATATCTTCAAGATCCAAAGGAAGTCATCTTACCTCTGTATTGTCTTCTCTTATCAGACCCATCATCAAATACAGTATTTACTTAGGTATGTAGAATTCCAAGCATTTTGCTGACCGGGACAGGCCATAGCAATTTAAACATATTAAAGCCCATCCATCCGTCAAATACCCCCATAGATTACCACAACTCTCCTTATACCCAGTAGACTAAATGCTCCTCTAAGATGACCTGAGTCTCGCTTTTCAAGCCATGAAAGATCCAGTCTTGTTTGACCTCATATTTCTTCACAAAACCAGTGGTTCTACAAGTACCCGTACTAGAGACACAAATTTACACCAACAAAATTAAACAAGGCTTGCTAGAAGGGTAGGTTCCTAACTCAAAGTATTCTAAGCCTATGGAATAAGTTACTATTACTGGTCAAGCAAAGTACTACTCTGTCTGCCTTTAAGGCCAGACTTGATGATTGGACAGGTAATCAACAATGAACACCAGGATTATCCTGTAGAGTCCTGCTTGGTTTGAAAGGTGGGCACTATTATGGACTCATAAAGGGGAGAAAGAACCTTTAAGTGTGTCTAATTAAAGCTGCATATGACTAGGCTTCTTATGGTTCCTGTGTTTGCTTGTCTAGTACTATTCCTATGTTTCTAAATGCCATTAACAATTGTAGGTAATATTAGGGTACAGTTATAAAGAAGGACAATTTCTGTATTCATCTTTCTTTCTTCTGTATAGATAAAGACTTCTAGCCATAGTGTCACTATTTTTTTCTTACTGGGTTTAATGCTGTGAAACAAAATGGTTACTATAAGATTTTGAAATAGTTAGGGGATATATTATTTCCCCTTGTATTTCTCATAGCTTCATATTTCTCACTATTCATTTTTTGCATGCATTCATCAGATCTTACTGTTCGTATGCCATTATCTAGAGTGAACAGTGGGTAAAGGTATTCATTTTGATGTTACTCTGCTATTTTAACTTGGATGAGCAACAATGATTGTTCATATCAAAGTCAGTCTTCAAAACAAAATTCCTACATGGTTTCTTACAGACCTGTGTTGCTGTTCCATGGTAGATACGTTGAAAGCTTGATCCAATACATTACAAGTAACAGGACATGCAGAGTAACTAATGCACTTTTCATGAGCTAAGCTGAAAAAGAAAGAAATGAATAATTACAGGGATCTATATAAAGGTATCTTGGGGCATACATAAATTAAAATATATTGTTTTCTTAAGAATGTTAGATCTTCAAATTTGCTTTATTCTTATTTACTAATGATTCAAAATAAGGTTAATTACTGCTAATGGCAGCCACCATCCACATGAACTTTAAATTTCTGCTTTAAAACAACTTATTGACATACTAAGTGGTATTAAAATTATTGTTTTGAAACACTTCATTCTGAGCAGTCTGAGGACTAATTACATTCCTGTAGTTTTATGCTGGTTTTCATTTGACCTCATAGCTTTGTGAGTGGCATCTTAAAAATAAATTTCTTAATGTACAACTTTCAAAACATAGCATTTTGCATATTTATAAGAGCCGCTGAAAAATTAGGCATTATGAAGAAACTATTGCTCAGATGTCAGTTTTGGAGAAAAGGAAAACATGAGGATATTTATTATTATTTTGTCAAACTCACAAAAGAGGGAAATGTATTTTTCAGCACTAAAAGTAACAACAATTTGACTATGTTATTGTTCCACAAGGTAAGTTTCCAGAGAGTACATTCTAACTGTGCATGAACATTAATTAACATGTTTCATTCTGAGGGTAAGTGAACAAATGTGGCATTTTGCTACAAGGACACCATACAAGGTGTCCATAGATATATAAATTATGATTTTCCAAATGCCATCTTCTAATACTGTGTGTCTAAACAACCACAGTCAATTGGATACTGCAGTAACCCAAATTGTGGGATTCAGATAGCTGCAAATTATACTGATTGTGGTGACCACATTTATTGCAATTGTTTTTGCCATTGAATGTCATGACTAAAAAATAACAACTGGGAATACTGAACAAAAAGGGGGTTATGAGATATCCTTAGAGACAGTCATTGCAGAAATAGAATCCACAGTAGTTATCTGGCAAAAAAGCAGGGAGACAACAGATGTAGAGCATGTTGTGCTGTGATCATGCTCCAAAATCGGAAAAAGATAATTCTGTTATGTGCTTCAGTAGCACAAGATCCAACCATAACAATGCTTCCAGAGAAGTATAGCATGTGTTACACATACCTTAAGGGGTGTTACTTCACTCAAACTGTTCCCTGAAATACTTGGCTCATATTTTCCCTCTCACCATGATGTTTACAGACACCATAATATAAGTAATTTCGTTAAGAACAGAATTTAAAAACTGCACCTGACTTTCTTCTCTGATAATATTTACTTACTTTCTGTAAGACAGAACTTGCTACATGCTTTACTGGCTTTAAAATGTGGTAAAACACATGATTTATTTTTTTTATTTTGAAACTCGTAGTATATGGAATAGATAAAACTCCATGCATTTCGAGGAGTTATAAATTCGGTCTCACTAATTAGAATTAATTAGTATATGTTATTTGCTCACAAGGTGAATTTCTTGACATCCGTGTCTGAAATACATAATAATATAGTTACAATCGGAGACCCAGTCATAAGCATCTATATTATGGCTACAGGATCATAACAACAATGTGCAATCATGGAAAATATTTTTTTAGTGTCAAAGTAATATGATATCTTTTCGCTCAAAAAAAAAAAACTAATCCAATCTTCTTTTGCTAACTTCAGCTTATCAGAAATCAAATCATGACTAACTGATTGCAGTCAAGGCATGTCTTATCACTAACATTTTAGTCACATATACTGTTATGATTCCTAAACTGACAGAAATATAATAAAATAAGAATCCGCCATGAGAAGTAAAACACAGAATTCACCAATGGCAAACTCAGAGGTTTAAAACCATGAACTAACCAAGAACCCCTCCCCTCCCAATCTTTTGGCTTTTTGCTGATCTATGTGTACATAGAATTGAGCATGTAAATTCTTCTTGTGACTGTACTGCAACACACAAGTCCCTGGTAGGTCACCATTTTTACAGCTTGATTCATCACAGCCCTGCATCAGACCTCTTTTCTTATTGTACATACCACTATCATATGAAAACAAGCATATGATAGAAGAATGAAGCAGATCAGAAAGAAAAATAAGAGACATTTTTAAGACTGAGTCTTTTGAGTTAGTAAAACAAAAACATTTTTTATCATCATCACTTGTAGATTTTTCCCTGCTCCATCATTCCATAGCTCCCCGTACTTAGGTCACTCATACTAACAGCCATGCATATTCTATGACCCACTGTATTCCTCATGTCAGAAAGTTATACTTTTCAGAAAATTGGCATTTAAGGATAAATCAATTCTTAGTCAGTTACAAAGCTATAATGCAAATTTGTATTTCAACTCTGTAACATATTATTTATTGTTTTTCTGTTTATAACTTTGTTCTTACCTTTATTCACTTATACTGACATTTGTGTGTAATGATTCTGATCCTAAAGACCTATCTTTTGCTCTCATAAATACCGTTCTAATTCATTTGACTGTCTTTCTATTTCTTTTTGCCTTCTTTACTTATTCGGCAAATGAGGTAAACTTCTGTCTCCCAAATTGCTGGTGCAGTTCACTTCATTTTCTGGGTCACTTGCGTACTCATCTTTAAATGTAGTAATGACTTAAACATTTTCATGCATTTTTTCACAGTATCACTTCAATTATGAAAACTTTCTACATATCTGAAGTCAAGATTAAAGGTATAGTGTATACCATAAAATAAATGCTAAAAACTCATTTGATTATCAGATTAGGACAAATTAGGAGTAAACACTTCTCTGTAGCTGCAACAGCAAGATGCAGTGTGAAACATTAATATAATTTGATGCCAACCTACAAAAATTACAAACCATAGCTTTAACCAGCTTCCATATGCTGACACTGAATTCAGACTCAAATATGTGAATCTTGGCAAGGTAACGAAATATTCTTGTGCCATATGCCATTCTTCAGATTTGCATATTTCAATGTTTTCTTTATATCATGATATATTAAAAAAGCCAGCTCTATGACTGCAAGATCAAATCCGTTAAACTAATCTTCTAAAGGAAGGAGTTATAAACACACATTAGTGGAACACAAGACACAAGTCAAAATAAACATCCAGCTGGAAAGTTATATTAAATACATCTTACAGATTTTCTAAATGGTGAGCGATATAACAAGTAAAAGAAAGGTTGTATGCAGTGATTCTTATGGTTTCAGTAAGGCATCTGATAACAATTGCACACAAAATATTTTTGTGCAGCTTAGGAAACCTTGAAGTAAATCACATTGTTGGAACATAGATTAAAATTTACGATCATATTGCTTAGTGTTATTAGCTTAGCTCTGTTTGCTTGATATTCTGTTGCTGGAGTTGTTTTTTCCTGGAATGTTATTTATGTGCTACACAGTGCATACTGAAGGCTCAAAGCTACTTACCTTCAGTGTGTGTACACCACATGTACACAAAATATCTAGTTCTGATTACATATGGATGCAACTACTTGAAATACCACATATGAACTTGCTTTTAATGAGGATCTTGTTACTGTATCACTGTCATATTATTAAAATATAATACTGTTTACAGATACTGTATCAGCTTAAATAGATCCTCTGCACTTCCTGTATCACACTGCTTGCACAATGGCTAGTTACCCTTTTCATGGTTTCCTACATACTTCTGATCACTAGAAAAGAAAACACAATAACTGCCATATTAACCAACCAAAATACAATACTAAAATTCCGCAGTACTTGTTGTCACCTTTATTGTTTTTCAGACAGATTGGGTTGGTATGTAAATAATTAACTGTACTCCAGTACATTATATAAATCATGAAGTATTGCTTTTGCTTGATAAAAATGACGCATTCAGGAACAACTCATATTTATTTATATTCAGGGGCACAGTTACAGTATGAATAGCTGATGACTGAAATTTCTGCCAGTGGAATTGGTAATGGAGAAAAATAGCAGTGACAGCCTGAATGTAGCGTATCGTCAAAAAAGCTAAATTGTTCATCCCTTTTCTTTCTGCAAAGGGAAATTGCTGAATAAATAATAGTATAATTTTTACTTTCTGCTCAGCTATTAAGATAGGCATGTCATGGTTTAATATTTTGTTGTGAGTCAAATATTAAGTCATTATTGTTTATTTTATTTATTAAAGTTAACCACCTGAGCTCACTAGACACACAAGGTCAGATTCAGAAAAATCACTTATGAGAACACACATATAAGAATATAACATGGAATAACATTTAAAACTGCAGCGTGATCAAATACTGACTAACTAATCAATAAGAGTGACCCTGCACAATGGTATCAGAATAGTGGACAATTTACTGGCAAAATTACAGCAGGTCACATAATGACCAGAAAAAGGTTGTGGTGGTCACATGTCCCCATTAGCAAAGTAGCAAACTTGTATCATGCTAGAAAATGTGCAATGACATCCCATTGTGAGCCCAGCTAATGGCTTTACAACACGGTTCCTTCCATTATTATATTATAAATAGGAGGAAGGACACAGGAGTATAAAGCATGCAGAAAGGGGAAGGAGTAACCAGAATATATAGAAGTGCAATAGGAAAGAAACAGTGGTATGGGGATGTGTTTATTTTTTTATTTTTATTTTTTATTTTTTGGGGGGGACAGAAGCCCATTTTTTAGATATTTCTTAGAAGTGTAGGGGAGGTAGCATAAGGAATATGTGAATAGGAAAGAATGGCATAGGGATGGCAGCAGGGACAGTCAATTAAGCACAAATATGGACAAAAACCTTTAGGGAAGTGCTGACATAAATGGGGAGGGAAGTAGACAGAAGAGACTCAGACAGAGGGAAGACAAATGGTGATGTTAAGGATTGGACTGCAAACTGGAGAGGAAATTTATACACAGAGAAATGGAACACCATAATGGAGACAGAGCTGGATGATAGATAAATGCCACACTGTATAATGTCATAACCAACCAGAGGTCAGTCTTATCCATGACCGCTGTCATGGCTTAACCCAGCCATTTTCTGCCTGCTGTTTGGCATCAGGCAGGTGTGCCACTCTACCCATTGCATCAGAGTAGATGAACTCTAGGCTGCCAATGCAGATGACCAGCTGTTGGTTCATCAAGACTGTCACAGATCTTATCCCTTTTGTTATGTGGCATATCAGGACCCCCTGATGATACGCCATGTATGGAGCCTATACCCCTTCAACACAGAAAAGACCAATGGGATCATCTGAGTGCTCTTTAGGTTGTTTGCTGTTAGATGACCTACTTTACTTTGCATATAAAGCAGGCCAGAAGACTGCTGGGCACCCTGAAAGTGACAGCAAGGCAGATGTGTAGTCTGATGGCTATTGTCACAACACATTTACTGCTATAGCTAACACTGCATAAAACATGATTGTAATGGAGACAAATAATGCAGCAAAGGGCAAATAAAGCAAACAGAAGACAGTGATAAACTAAAAATACAAAATCAAAAGTAATTATCAGTAATACAGTATGTCCTTCATGGGTGGAAATACAGTCCCTGTTGAAGTGACATGCTGTTAAGCATGCAATGACAAACCAAAAACAATATACAGGTCTAACACAAGTATACCATAGCAGCATGTTTGCCACAAGGCACAAGATTAAATCACCCCTAGCCACTGCTCAATGTGTTGGGCATCTGCAAAATTCATGATTTGTAAACAGACTGACCATAAGGTGAATGCTGCAGGTCTTAACATCCCCTTATGTAGTGCTTAGCCCAAAGGAGCTTACCAGCAAGTGTCAGACAATAACCAAATGGTGTCCTGCATGGCTCCAAAGGATATTAGTTAGTCAGGTCCAAAACGGATGATAGCACCTGGGAAAGTGGTGCTACACCCCTCTCACCTAAGTTTGCATCACTATGACAATGATGGAAATCCCTGGCTGTTGAGTGTACAATGGAACAGTTGAAGCTGCATTGACAATAGATGTGATATGCCAAGCAAACAGTGTTGTAAGTAATGGTGTTAAAATAATTATCAGCAATGCAAACATGGACAGTGAAACAGGTGTCTAAGAAATGTGAAATTTTAACATCACTTCCATATATGTGCCCCACTTCCTGGACCATTTTTCTTGCCTCTTCTAACATATCAGCCTATTATGCACTATCTCACCAGGATCTGAAAAGAAAACAGAAAAAACATGTCCATGAACAGAAGAGCTGCATACAGCTTAACAAGCTTACCTATGTATAAGGAATCACCAGACAAAACTATCTGCTGTACAACTCTGGCTCCCTTTTCTAAATTCCTCTTCCCATTGGCTAATAAGGTGATAATGTCACCTCTTTATGTCAGTGTAACACTGCTGCCACTGCTCAGTGGAGCAGATGATACCCTTGGCAATGCAGTGACAAGCATCCACCTTGCACTAGGGGTCTTACAGTAGTCCCTCAATAGTTTTGATGCAGGAGCTATACAACGATCCTAGTCTCTTGAACTGTGCAGAAGCCCCCTCAGACTCATCTCTTTAGAAGCATAGCCCACTTAATAGATTGTTGTCAAGAGAAAAATGGTAGCAGATTCATGTCAAAACACATTGTGTGAATCATATCACATGCATCAATGAAAAACATGGCAGCTTACCATATCCCACTGTCATCACAGGTCCATAAATCAAAAACTTTGCAGAAAGGGTGAACAGCTAAACAAAGTATCAGCTCTGTCTAAACCACATTGGTATCCATAGTTGTGACATAGTGCCCTAAGGCTCCACAAAGCAGATTAAAAAGTTCACAGCCCTGTAGAAGGTCACAGCTCTGCCCACACATGTGCAGTTTGCTTTGAAGTCCTCCATGCATGTGCACAGGCAGACATTAGCATCACTGTTTAAGGGCTAGTATTTATTTCCTTAAATATACAGTTTAGAAACATTTACCCTAATTTGCCTCATTATCATAACTGCCATGCTACAACTTGCATGATGTAACCAGATGCTGCCAGATTAGCCATCATTGTGCTGTCAAATATTTGCAGGAGTAGTTAGTGGATTGCAGAGATTATATTTATATGGTTTTCAAAAAGAAAGAACTATCCTATATCTGCTGTGATAAGGGTACACAAGCCAGTTGGAGGTGGGAAGGGTGACTGCAAAGTTAATGATCTTTTATTGCTCAAGGGAGTCGATTTACTGCTACTTGCAGACAGATGGATGGGGAGCACAGAGGGGATTGTGATGGCTCTGTGTACTAAATAACTGCATTGATCTGCAGGCTACAGAACTCCCGAATATCTTCTGTAGTAAGGGTACAGAAACCATAGACAGGTGGGCAGATTGACTGAATAATTGTAAGATTCTTTTTTTTTTCTTTTCTTCATTTTCTTTATTGGTTGTTGTTAGCAGAAATTACAATAAGCCAGATCTATTGTAACATCAATTCATGTTTATGCATTTTTTGCTTAGATGACACAAACAGATTTTAAATAAATAATATTTTGACATCAACAATCATATGATTCATGAAAAGTACAATTTCTGGTTCTTTGGATCATATATGAAGCACAGTGGGTAGGGTGTGGGGAAGACACACTCACCAACCCATACAAGGTGGGGGTGTCCATGTGGGGCTGTGCTTTATAGGGCATAGGTACTGCATAGGCTGCTTAAAGGGTGCACACCATAATACAGTCCATTTCTGTGCTGCCATACTGGACCATGATGAGAAAGTATCCTGTGATAATGCATAACGTTGTGCATGATACTTTATGGTGGCTCAGCTGCTGCATGGGTGTAAGATGGTGCTATGCCTACTTAGTGTCCATTTACTGACCACAGGTGTATGACCACATTTACAGGTAAATACACAGCATCTGAAGGGTGCAAGCACCTCCAGAGGTTCTCTCAGACAGAGACAGATGTGCTACTGATGGTATTTATTGAGCAAACTTAGCACTAACTGGGCCTACCAGTGTATGTGTAGCATGAGCTGGTGGCAGATGTTAATGTGGTCAGTGGTCACAGGGTTGGTCAGGGTATCCAGAAAATTCTCCTACTCTTTTTGATAGGTGTCACGGGATCTTTTACAGACTCCTGAGCTGCCACCAGCTCAAGCAGATTGGATCTTGGTTTAACATCTCATCTAAAGGATGACACACTCAGGGTTGCAGCACCTCCCTACCATGGTGAGGGGAATAGAACCCTCAGCCCTCTGCAGCAAAGGTGAGCATGCTACTTTTAGCACCACTAACACTGCATACTCTGTCTGCTTTCACAGGTTCTATGATTAAGGGATCATATATCATGGAACAGGGCATGCCAGATGGCAGTGCTGCATCAGACTCTGGTGACTATGGTGATCTTACACTAACACAGTCTGTGGGCATAGTGTCAGTTTGGCAATGGGGACTGTGGAGGGCACACCACCTCCCACATCCAGTTCCACAGCACTGTTGTCTGTGGAACCCATCCCACCTTACAAGAGCCTGTGGAAGGACAGGTCATGCTTGGCATCTCTAGGTAAGGAGCACTTCTGCCCCCTATCTATGCAATTGCAATGGGCAGTGGCACCTGCACGCAATGTAGGAAGGAATGATGGGTCAGTGACCATCAACTCCATGGATCCTACTCATTCCTCAAGTGAGTGTCACAAATTACTCAATAAGTGTACAAGGTTGTCATGCAGCATCAGGTAGAAGACACTACTGCAGTGGCAGAGATGATAGGTGTACTGTACAGCCTGCACAACAATGCAAATTAGGGCTTCTAATACATAGAATAAAATTGACTGGTATGTTAGCATCTGGATGTCTTCACTGCTTCAAAGGGTGCATCTCTCTGCACATACCAGGGTCAATGGCACTCATGTGCCCAGCTGTCATCATCTGCCTCCACAGTGGGTACACCCCACATGACAGATAGGTAAAGGTACCTCCTCCATTCTACCTATAGCTAGTGAGCTTGATGCGGTACAGCACGGCCACACAAAAAATGTCATAAACAGGTAAAAAAACAAAATGAGGAACAAAAATGTAGCAAGACTGATTATTAGACTGATGATTAACCAACATCACTAAATCAACAGACATTTACTGTAAACAAACATGTTCACATCTACTCTTTATTCCACAGTCAATGTCAATTTTGGACACAGTTCAATTTTTGAAAAATGTCTTGAGTGTTTTGTTTATTTCATAACATGTGAGATTACCTCTTCCAGCTATACCATAAACATCTAAATATAATTATGTTGGTACTATTAATCTTTACCCATGTTAGAATGTAATAATACTCATATACAATGATTGATAAAGAAATATTAATAGATGATAAATATGGAAGGAATTAGTTCGGCTGCAGACCCAAATCCTGTAATCCTAATAAAGGAAAGAAAACACAGGAAGGAGTCTCAGTAACCCCACAACTCAAGACAGATTACAAATATTACTGGGAACATTTATCTTTCATGGAGTCCTTCACAGGAAACTTATCTAATAATAGAGGCCAGAGGAATTCTGCCTCTTCCAACATACCCTAAAAACATTGCTGTCTTGCATGCAAACTAAAAAGTATTGAAGACAATGGGCCGGATTCACGAAGGCTTGCATGGAGTCTAAGAGAAGAGTAAGACTCCATGCAGCCAACATGTCTGCCGAGCAATCCAGGAAGAGCTGTTAGGGCATGTAACAGAGATCCTTAAACTAGTCCTACATGGACAGGGCTTGGATATGCAAATTACCTCAATTGCAGGTGAAAGCTATGCAAATGAGGTAAATTTGCAATCCATGAAACCCGAACCTGTCCAAGTAGGAGTGGTGTTATTTGCAGAAATGTACTCAGTTGATAACTGAGTACGGATCTGCAAATAGCAAAACGGAGCCATGACAGCTGCAAAAAAAGCAAGCATTTACAGGAGGAAGCATGCCAATGGCCAAAAATATGGCCATTGACAATGGGAAGTGATGCAAAATAGAAATAAAATAATTTTTTTTTATCCCCATCTCCGTGGTTTAACCATAGCGCAGCGCCGCACAAACGCGCTGCACCCTAAAAAACAGAAAATTAATAATTAAGATCCACAAATGTGGATTTTATAGCCAAAATGAATTTACAATGCAAGTGAATGGCAGGCTGAAGACAACATGGCCACCGAGTAGAGGTTGCTAAGGGGGGAAGCTCAGTTTAAGAGATGTAACCAAGCATTAGTAGGCAATCCTATGCAAATGAAAGTTAGGATAGTGAATCATAAGTTTACATAGCAAATGAGCACAGTCAGTGGAGTGTAGGAGTAAGATAAGGGGAGTAACAGAGTAGAAGATAGGTGACATCATGAGGGGGGTATGTATGAAAGGAGTGAAGCTCATTGGAGCAAAGTGTCATGTGTCAGCTGACAATTACATATTATTGAAAGAGGTGTGTCAACAGGTAGGCCAGGTAAAGTCAAGAAATGGAAGGTGTATGCAGTGGATAACAGCAAAGTTTCTTGCTGAGCGTGCATGCACTTGTGTGGGTGCCAGTAAACCCAAGTAAGACAATGTGCGCGCGTGTAAGCGTGTGTGCGCGCATGTAAGCTTGAGTAAGCATATGTAAGGCTGTGTAAACAGTTGTAAGTGTGTTTGCGCCAGTGTGCACGCGTTTTAACAAGAATAAGCAGGTTTTAGTCCATGTAAGCATGTGTGTGCACGTGTTAGCTGCTGTGCACATGTTTGCACTTGTGTGCACGACGCTCCCCCCTGAGGAAACAGAAAGGAAAAAGGAAGCACACCAAATAGTAGGGAAGTTACCAGGGAGTACTAGCAGAGCTAGCAGGTGAAAACAATCAGAATCAGGCAATTACCCAGGCAGAACACTAGCTCAGCCCAGCCCAGCAGTTAAAACACTGCAAACAACAGTCCATTATGTTTCTCTCAAGAGACACTGCAACACTGCAGTAAGCTAATAGCAGTGAAAACTGAAAAAGCTGTACTGAGGCAAAATATGTTAGGGGCTGCCATTGCTGTTATAAGGCGACATATGCAACATGCTGAAGGTGGTGATGATGCAAATGGTGCTGGACAACCCACAGTGAGGAGACGGAGAAGAGTATACAGGCCCAGGGTAACCTACTAGGGGCTACATGAGCTGGAGATAGTGGAGCGCTATAGAGTGGACAGAGACCTCTTGCAGCAAATTGTTGAGTTGTGCAGATCATGCCTCACACACAGAACCAACAGAGGGGAACCCATCCCAGTGGAAACTAAGGTATGTGTTGGCCTAAGAATATTAGCAACAGGTACCTTCCAGAAACCAACTGGTAATATGATGGGAATATCACAAGCATCAGCATCCAGGGTACTGCACCAGTTCCTGGATGCCATGTCAGTACATGTCGGTGATCATGTATACTTCCCCAATTCCTGTGAGGTATTGGCCAGCAATATGCTTCTCTTCCAGCAAATAGTGGAATACCCTGAAGTAGTGGGTGCAATAGAGTGCACGCACATATGCATCAAAGCACCAGCCGGTGAGTGGAGTAGGGTCTACTTCAACCGCAAGGGCTTCCCCTCCATCAACTTCCAGGTCATGTGTGATGCCCAGGACATAATATTGAATGTGTGGGCTGGCTGCTCTGGAAGCTATCATGATTCCCATATCTGGCATCTGATGCAGCTGTACCAGACATTTGCAAATGGGGACATCCCACATGGACACCTAGTGGGGGATGCTGGCTATGCACTGGAGCCATGGCTGATGATACCCATCAGAAACACACACACACCTGAACAGGAATGCCATAATGAGGCACATGCGCAAACACAAAATGTAATTGAGCATGTGTTTGGGCAGCTCAAGTCACGGTTCCGGTGCCTGGACACATCTGGTGGAGCCTTGCAGTACTCACCAACTACATGTACCCAAATTGTCATGGTATGTGCTATGCTACATAATATGATCATGTGAAAACAGCTGCAGCAGGACCAGCTCAGGCCTGGGCCAAACAGCCCCCCTACCATTGCCAGGGCCATCACAGGCAGAGCATGACTCGGAGGAGGAACAACCTGAGCCTGCCCCAGTAGGCAGAAGGAGGCATGCCCAGTATGCTTTGGCCTTGGCAAAGAGGCAATGCATAGCACATACACTGGCTCAGTAGGAACTCTGGAAATGATACCTCTCTCTGACCTGCACATATAGTAAAAGGGATGCCTATGTTGACACTACCTGCAGTCAAACATGTATAGGGAGTGTAGTATGTGCATCCAACATAGGCAGCCCTGCATCAACACCTGAGGCATGATTGCCATGTGTTAAGCAATATAAAGCAGTGCAAAACAGCATTTACCACCATGTAATATATGTAAACCAAATCGCACACACCAACTAGTACAAATATGGTCAATGTTGAGTAATATTGGCCAACATCCAGCAATGATGGTTAATATTGAGCAATGTTGGACAAGCTGGGTCTAAGTAGGGCATAGCTGAACAAAAGCCAACATGCTCATAGTTGCTCTACTGGCCCTTAAGTAGTCTGGTCTGCTCAGTATGAAAATATAAGCAGTGATGGTCCTCGAACCCAGGATACTGTGCACTATAGTTATAGTACTGAACCACTAAACCATGACAGTATTGCAGTAGTTAACCTGTATGACAAAATGCTGATAAGTCTATGCAAAGTATTCCATGGAAACCCTGCAGGCACAGCATAATCCCTGTTGAGTTATGACACAAAGGTGAGTCCTGCAGTAAGAACAGAACCTGACTTTCAACACATGCAGTGGATATGTTAATATTGGACATGTACACATACATCAACAAATGTAGTGGACCTCAGACAGCAACATACTGAAAGGTCACACTGGGTATGCTCACACACTTGAATACATGAGACAAATGTCAGGCAACAGAACACTGACAGTCTGAACTAGGCATGCTCACACATTTAGGCCATGTTGGAGTACAGCAGTGGGCCACACATATCAGGCAGTTGCATGTGTTAAACCAGGAACCTCTCACTATCCAGCAATCTGCCCTGAGCACACACTTATATGATAACAGACACATATATAATATAGTGGAACCCTGTCATAATCAAATATGTTCAGCAGATATCTAAGCGGTTCATAGAAAGTGGGAAAGCAAAGATGATAAAAACCTGCAAACAGTATCAGCAATAAACATTGTGCATCATGAACATTTTCATAGGTTCAGAGGTTGATTCTAGGCTATCTGCCCTAGGGCATGTTCAAGCATAGCCAGAGTGTGTTTGGCTGCTGCAACCAAGTCAAATCAGAACACTGTGCCCGTGAATAGTAGGTCACACAAGATAGCCCATTTACGTTTAGTGTATTGTGCCTCTGTCTAGCAGGGACCCAGAAGATATCCCATGGGTACACATACGATCACCCATCCACTTGTCAAGATGTCACCTGTAGGTGGTCAGTGGGTGGCTCTGCTTATGCAAAACTGGGACTACACTCTGCAGTGAGTGAAGTCTTACAGATAATAATCTGTCCCCCCAGCATGCCCTATCAACATCTGTGCTGAGGTATATGTCCCTGGAGTGTGTATCTCTAAGGGAGTTGGATATCCTGAGGTGGAGCATGTCCATTAATTCTGGGTCAGATATTGCCTTAAACTACAGGCACACAACACATCTGTGTAGGTGGTAAGTGACTGAGTAGAGCTGGAGTTACTGTATCTGAACTGTGTAGGGCATCCGTGTGAGTCCCTACATCTGCTTGATGAGTAACATTTGTGGCCATTACAGTTGCCGCAGGTGTTGGGTAAGGTCCAACCCAAATGTGGCATAGTAACCAAGCATGGTTGTGATGAGCATAGGAGCACAATGACCACACGTGATCAACATGTGAAACCATGTGGGATATGGTGGGCTATGTAGAAGTACTGTCTAACCACTTTGGCAATATGATTGTCAAAGGTAAGAGTACGAACAGGTCTTGTCCCCAAACCCGTAACAACTACTACCATATGTAATGGATTACTACCTATGTGGTAATGTTTGAGCATTTTGTCATTCTCAAAGGGGATGACTATGCAACTAATGGCATGTAGCCATAGGCCATGGTTCAGGCACCAGTCATCCTGTCTCTGTGAGACCCTGTATGAGTATGCATGTGCCAGCTGGAGAGTTGATTATGGCACCCAGTTTGCAGTCATCTATGAACATGGGCAGCCATATCCCTCCTGTGATAGCTTGTATATCACACAAATATATACTGAACAAGAGGGGTCTCAGGAATGAGCCTTGTGGGATGCCATGTGTAACTGGTGTATAGTCAGACATGGCACCTGCAACACTGAGTATGTGGGTGCTATCCCTGATCCAGGTAGCAATCCATCGTGTGAGATATGTGTAGATATTGATGCCGGTGAGCCTATGCATAATGGCCGTGTGGGGTATTGTGTTGAAGGGTTGTGCAAGGTCCAGGCAGGCTGTGTGGACAACCGTCCCAACACTGATGGACCTGGTAACTGTTTAAAGAATACAAACAGGTCCAACAGGCAAGATCTGCCCACAACAATGCTGTAATGTGCAGGACCCAGTGTCTGTAGGTTTCCCATATCTATGTGCATGAGTCCCATTACAATACGCTCCATAGCTTTGCAGAACAGGCTAGTTAGCCCTATAGGCCGATATTGTCTGTGGTCTGTTATGGCAGTATTCAGTGGAGCGGGACCACTATCGCTGTATGCCATTCCATGGGTACAAATCCTGCAGTAACCCTGATATCGAACAGTGACGTAATGTGAGGGTTACGTCTGTCATGAAGGCCATGCACAACACAGGCTGGGACACTGTCTGGTCCCATTGATGCTGTGTTGTCCACTGTGGGGAGGGCAGCACTCACCTGTTTATTCGTGATGTCAGGGAGGTTACACTCTGTTGGGATGGACAGTACCTCCTTAGGGGGGATGGGGGGAGACATCTGCATTGAACCTGTTTTCCAGGATGTTGGCAATGTCTGTGGGTTCAGGGTATGTTCAGTCAGTATGCAGTAACACACAGCATATCACTGAGTGTCCAGCCAGGTACCTGAATTAACTGAAGAAGGCCTTGTGAGTGTCCGATGTGTCTGGTGCAATTGTCCGTTAGAAGAGGGCCTGACATAAATACACGAGTGATTGTAGCTGTCTGCTAGTACAGATCAAAGATGCCTTCCCTGTCTGGGATTGTGCTCTATCATGTAGTAGCTTCCTCCTTTCATTGTATAGCGTATTAATGGCCGGGGTCCATCAGACAGGTCCCCTGCCATTGGAGGAGTGAGTCCAGGTGTTATTTTGGATAGCATGATCCATGCAGTCCACTAGGTCTCCATAGACTGTGTATGTAAAGGATACAGCAGTCTGAGCGATACTTACCACTGACCCAGGGTCTCTGAAGGATACCACCGTGGTATGGAGAAGTGTGATGTTTGCTTTTGGGAAGTTCACCAAGATTACCCAGGATGGGTGTGGGGATGGGATATGGATGTCCAGTGAGATAAAGTATGTTCTGTCCTTACCAATGAGGGGTATATCGCAGGTGTGGAACATAGAGTCCCCATGTTGGTGATGATCATGTCCAATATGTTGTCCCCTCTTGTGGGTGTGGTGACCAGTTGTGCCATAGCATATGAGTTTACAAATTGTAGCAACTGTTGGCCGAGGGTGTTGGGGCCTGAGTACTATCCCCAGTCAATGTGTGTGTATTTGACGTCACCCAATATAATTGTGTTTGGGGAGACCGTCATATTGTCCAGTGTTCCCCGGAAAGACGAGTGTGGTTGCTGAGTTTGTGAGTGTGATCTGTAGCAGGCAACAAACCAAAAGGCAGATTTGCACAATGTTAGGTGCATATGTATGGTCTGTGATGCTTTGTGCAGTGCTACCAACCCGGAGATATGTGTATCTCTGATGTATATGGATACTCCCCCTATTTGTGTTGGCCATTCTGAGTTATGTTGTCAGAAAGCATGGTACGAAATATAACCTGGTAGTGCTGGTGTGCATGTGGGAGCCTGAACCATGTGTCTGTTAGTGTACAGATATTGCTATTCTCCATACTGAGGAGATTCCTGAGTGTGGTTAATGTGAGGGTAATACATCTGGTGTTGAGCAGCATTACACTCAGTGCCATGTACTCTGTAATGTCTATGGAGGTGGGTCTGTCTTTTGAGCCCCGCTTAACTAAGGCAGTATGGTGGCAGCAAGTGCCTTAGCCAGTATTGAAAAGTCCAAGGGTGACAGGTGCAAGTTGTCCATAGGGAAGCTATGTGGCATGTCGAGCATGTCACCCCAGGCTGACAGACACTGCATCCCCTTTGAATAACACCAATATGTTAGCCAACTGTTAAACATGATCAGTTTGTTGGTATACATACTTGGTGAGTGTAAGATGCTAGACACGGTCAGGGTCATACTGGCCTGGGCTACATGATCACAGAGTTCCTCTATGTATCATGTCATGTGGTCCAGGGAGGAACATCTGAGGTTGTACGCACCAGCATGGACAATGATGGAGCCAGTCCTGGACTTGCTTTGGAGTGACCTGAGTGCATGTATTATGTGGTGGATCCTGGTACCTGAGAGACAGTTCAAAGTGACTATTCCCTTGTTTGGCCTGGTGAGTGGGATGTCACTGTGTCTGACATATATTTTTATTTTTTTTTTTTTTTTTTTTTTTTTTATATTTGTGTTAGGTTCCCGAGATCCTAGGTTCCACAGATCCTGTTTTCAGCAGAGGCCAGATGCAATGCTTCAGATGCATGTCTTTGGAATGGAGGGAAACCGTACCCGAGGAAAACCACCAGGGACAGGAGAACACAACCACCACACACACACCCCCAGCCGAGAATCGAACCAGAGAACCTCTTGCTGTGAGGCGACAACGTTAACCGCTGCACCACTGTGCCAACATTAAGTGTCACCCATTACAAGTGTATCAGGTGTGTTGTTTAGGCTGAAGGGCAGTGACTGTGTGGCACACTGACATTGTGAACAATGTGATATGTGGGTATTGTAGTGGGGTAGCAGTTGTTTGTGTGTCTGCTTTGGAGGTCTCTGCTGCTTAGGCAGAGTGTATGTAGAGCCTCCGAGTATGTCTATGTGTGAGAATGTGGTTTGATTGCTGTCGCTATCGGTGTATGTGAGACTGATATGTGGTGTGTGAGGTCACATTCACCACCTGATAGACCATGCCAGTCATGAGTCGAGAGAGCTCAGCCTCCTGTATGTCAATATTGTTGCATCTCTCACATATATCTGAGTATGTTGGAAGGAGGAGAAAGTTGTCTGTGTACATGAGGCAGATGTGACATTGTGTCATAACCACAATATTCACTAGCTGGACTGGAGAGTACATACAAAACTGACCCCTGGACATGCCAGTATATTATGATGACATACTCTGTAGCCTGATCACAAAGGATCAGTAGGGTGTTAAGTGTGTAAAAGTGTATAACCGGGATTAGTGCACAGGTTTGTTGGTGTTTTGTAAAGAGTAGCTGAGAAGGAGTCCAGACTGAGAATCATGACATGTCCTTCAGCTATGTCATAAATAATAATGTACACTCATATATTTCCTGAGTCAGGGTCAACTGTACCTTACTGACAATGCCGACATCCTGTCAGACAGGCCCATATATACATAACCACCTCCCACTGACGATAGTCCCTGACATCATACCAGGAGATATCACGTGTAGAATGGCTGACCAGCTCCCCCAAAGCCAAAAGCATGGCAGCAATTGGATTACAATGTTTCCCAATATGTGTCATGCATGCACTACAGAACAAACAGACCCTGCACCTGAACATTCTGTTGAGCCTCACCTACTCCACAGGGTCTGGATCCGTCAAATGTGTTACAGCAACATATGGCACTCCCCACAAGTGTGGGTGCACAACACACCATGGGAAGTATAGTCCAGTAAGCCTGTAAAGTCTGATCTGCAAGGCCATGGAGTGCATCATGGCTGAAGTCATAACCAGAGCTATTGGAAGCTGACAAACACACAACCCTACCAACTGTGGTATGTTCATGTGCAGATCATGGTTCCCAAACATGCTACACTGTTTGCAAGGCAGCCACCCAGGACATACATCACTGAACAGAGCTACACATGTCCCACATAGACTTTGCATAGCTCTTCTTCAACATCACAGACACATGTCGTATTCACAAAAGCAACAATCTGTGCATAGATATGTGTTGACATATGAAGGGATATCAATGTGTCCACAGATAGATCACACAAGGTGCGACTCACAGGGTCCTGCTCAAGCTGTTGATACCTGCTGACCCACATGGATCCTTCCTGGGATTGCATAAAAGAAAGTGCACATACATTCCCATGTCCAGTCTGATGATGTTAGCATCCTACAAATATACCAGGAGAACTAAAACCACCCAGTAAAGCATATAACATGCGTTGTTAATGCATATCTCGCTACTATCATAACATAGTTAGGTAGGGGTTTGAATCCTGCAAGCTCTGTTAGTGTGTGTGTGTGTGTGTGTGTGTGTGATTTCCTTTGAGAAGATTAACCTTTTTGGAGACTGGGAAAACACATTAAAAGAGGCACATCCCTCTTTGGAATGTCTGATGATGTCAGCATCCTACAAATATATCAGGTGAACAAAAACCACCCAGTAAAGCATATAGCACACTGTGTTAATGTGTATCTCTCTAGTATCATAACATAGTTAGGTAGGGGTTTGAATCCTGCAAGCACTGTTAGTGTGGGGGAGGGTGTATGTGTGTGATTTCCTTTAGGAGGAGTAGCCTTTTTGGAGACTGGGAAAACAAGTTAAAAGAGGCACAACCCTCTTTGGAATGTCTGATGATGTCATCCTACACATATATCAGGTGAACAGAAACCACCCAGTAAAGCATATAGTATGCTGTGTTAATGTGTATGTCTCTAGTATCATAGCATAGTTAGGTAAGGGTTTGAATCCTACAAGCACTGTTAGTGCGTGTGTGTGTGTGTGTGTGTGTGTGTGTGTGTGTGTGTGTGTGTGTGTGTGTGTGTGTGTGTGTGTGTGTGTGATTTCCTTTGAGAGGAGTACACATTAAAAGCAGCACATCCCTCTTTGGAATGTCTGATGATGTCATCCTACAAATATATCAGGTGAACAGAAACCACCCAGGAAAGCATATAGTGCACTGTGTTAATGCGTATCTCTCTAGCATCATAACATAAGTAGGTAGGGGTTTGAATCCTGAAAATGCTGACAGTGTGTGTGTGTGATTTCCTTTGAGAGGAGTAGCCTTTTTGGAGACTGGGAAAACACATTAAAAGAGGCACATCCCTCTTTGGAATGTCTGATGATGTCAGCATCCTACAAATATATCAGGTGAAGAGAAACCACCCAGTAAAGCATATAGCATGCTGTGTTAATGCATATCTCTCTAGTATCATAACATAGGTAGGTAGGGGTTTGAATCCTGCAAATGCTGTGTTTCTGCCACAGGTGGTCAATGCCATGTGGGTTTTGCTTTTACTACGGTATGACATATGATTAAAACAGTATGTGCATTGCACACATCGGGTATCTGCGTGGCAAATGAATATGTGTACATGTGACCTCAATCAGTAGATAGGTGTGAAGCCTGCATACTACATGAATACATTTGTTTCCTTCGACAGATTGTGCCGCTGCTTCTCAGATCATAAGTCACATATGTATGTATGTATGCGACAAGCCCGGCCACTGTAGTGATCCGTGGCCAAGGTCATCTGTGCCACACACACACCCATGACACGTACTATAGAGTACTGTGAGTGAGGGTAATTGCCTGGGGTATATGTCACACATGTTCATACACAGCAACGACTGGCAGTAATGGACAGTCATTATAACTGTACAACAGCCCTGTGGATATGCATGCAGTCCCCTAATGTGTTATGTGAAACACCGATGGATCCCACAATACCTATGGATATGTGGATACCAAGGGACAGATGACATAACACATGTCTGTCTGTACACATTGGTACCCAACATACATGTTGAGGGCTACCACCTATGTGGTACTGTTGGGATAGTATGTCTAGTAAATGTGGGTGACTATGCCATAGTTGGCTTATGACTATACAGCATGTATTGGACAACAGGTATCTGTCTGTATGATACCCTTCTGTAGGATATGCGTCCCATCCAGGGAATGCAGTGTAGGCCAATGCATGCATTTCCAGATGTGGATGGACATATCCCTAGTGTGTTTGCATGTACCTAAGAGGGCTATATGCCACACAGGTGTGGTCCCAGGAACGTGTGGCAGTCAATACCACTGGTTGCTGTTATAGTATAGTACCGGAAGGATCCAACTGTTACTGAGTTCCCTACAACTGTGTGTCATTTGTCAGGACATCATCTAATGATTGGTTATAGTCATGCTGTTGAGGTGGTGTATACTACCAGACTGCAGATCATTGACAGATATCAACAGTATCATCCACAGCATAGTGTCAACCCATGTCATACACACATGTGTACCCATGTTAGTACATATCTGTAGTAGAATGCATACTGGCCATCGAAAGATACCATGAGATGTTAACAATGTGTACAACAGGGTGTGTCACACATCCCACATGTCCACTATGCACGTACATGCAAACAGTGCATACACACCATGTTCACAGATGTATACCTGCTAATTTGTAATGCACACTTCACACACGTGCTGTCCACTCACTAACACATGCTGGCAATACCATACACTTCAGCCAAGTGGCACATGGTGGACAATAAATACTCAGACCTAACACTGGTGTAAACAATGCTACAATGACTAACAGAGCTGTGATGCAGAATGCCTGCTCAGATATACCTACAAGGATATCAGTACACTTTCCTGTTGGCAACTTGCTACTATTGCTACACTGCTATAATGTCACCCTGTGCATCAGAACCATGTTAGCCTATTCCTGCATCAATGTGACAGATGACAGGAGGTGGTACAGGTGTCATCATATGCACAGGGTGTGTTGTTGGTTTGCCAGAGCCCGACATTGACCCATCCAATTGACATGTCTATGTGTGTGTGTGTGTGTGTGTGTGTGTGTGTGTGTGTGTGTGTGTGTGTGTGTGTGTGTGTGTGTGTGTGTGTGTGTGTGTGTGAGGGACAACAGTACAGCATGGGCCAATGTTGATGTAATGTGTGTGTATGTGTAAGCCCTAGTTGTTTGGTTAATGTGTGTGTGCATGCACACAACTCCACCATGTGGCTGCCATATACGGGCGGTTGTGGGACAGCCACAAACTGTACCTGCTAGGCCATACAGATAATTGTCTCTGGCCATGGACACTGTACTTGTGCCTGGCAGGGGTGCTACGGGCAGTATCGTCTACCAACCCTGACTGGGTGCTAGCATCAGAGGCAGAGGTATGATGACTGGATCCATGTCCCTGCTGGGACTGGTGAGTGCCACATGCACATGGTCTAGTAGGACGGTCAATGGACAGGCAAGCCTGGTACTGCCACTACGGGAGCGGCTGTGATCCGTGGTCCATCCACGATGACTGCCAGCTGATGCTGTTGCTGGCATGCATCCGCTTCGGCTTCCCATCCATCCTGCATGGTCCTGGCTCATGGCTAACATATTGTGGAGGACATCTAATCTCTCCCTCCAATGGCTATCAATGACCTCGGTGTAATTCCGGATGGCACCGGCAAGGTCACTGATTCTGTCATTGATAGCAGTGTAATGGGCCCTCTGCACCCTTAGTCCCTGTCGAGTGTACCGTTCCATACGTGCCTGTGCCTGCATTACAGCCCAGAACATACTGGAGGTTGTAATACCTCTGGGGGCACGTCTGCCAGGGGCAATACGTCCAGTGGTGCTCCCTTGAGAACCCCTGGACATCCACCTATGTGGTACCATTCCAGTAATCCGGCTATGGTTGCTGTGAGGGGATGCACGTGCCATGGGTACCACACTCTTCTGGTCAATGCCGACTGTATGCTGTCCCTCAGCTAAGGCCATTGGTGAAGAGGGATGTATTGGCAGTATGAGTGTGCACATAGATGGGGTTGAACGCTGTGTACTGTCGATTGGTGGACCAACGACAGACCCTGACAGACCTTCCTGTACCACAATACTTGTCTCATCATCTCCACTATTAGTGGCAGTGACATCAGGTTCCCTGCTGCATTCAGACACCCCTAACTCAGCACCTGTGGAAGGAAGACAAGAAACACACTTCACAATCTGTACATGATGTTAGCACACATGCTCACATGAGCACATGCACACACATGAGAACATGCACACATGCACACATGCACACATGATCACATGAGCACATGAGCACATGCACACATGCACATATGCACACATGAACACAAATACACTGCTCACCACAGCGCGCACACACACACACACACACACACACACACACACACACACACACACACACACACACACACACACACACACACCAGCAATCCAACACATACACAATAGTGGGTGAAGGTGGGTGACAGTATCACAGGTCAAACAGTCACCTCACACGTGTCAGCATGCAGAATATGTGTTGCTCAAGACCATGCAGTGCAAGTGTTGACGGCCCTATTTAATGACATTATGCATGGCTGTGATGCATGTGTGTAGCTGTTCAGTGATTGACTGCACCCTGGAACACAATGTGTACATGGACACAACATTGCTGTGCAAGTATTATCTGCTCTGCAATGTCCTGTGCACCATCACTCAATGGTATACATACCATGGCTGCATGTGTTATCTGTGTGACATATAAATTGCCATGACTGCTTACAGTGTCTGTGTCCATAGCGAATAATAGTGGGCACAGGTGTAGCAAATGCATGCAATGTACAGACATGGGATGTGTGGTGCATGTAGACGTGAAGGAATCCCAATGCTCGACATGGCCATTGTGCAGTGGTTATGGTGAGTGTGGGATATATTGCAGATATGTCGGTGCCAGCCATGACATGGCATGCTACATGACTGCAACATTAAACACCACACATTCCCAATGTGTGCCATGTGAACTATACACCCAATAGCATTCCAGGACATATATGTGACTCTTTGTACAGATGGCGACAGCTGTGCATATTGTGTATACTGGCATATGTAAGCACACACACAACATGCTATGCATATTGTGTATAGGTGCATATGTTTGCACACACACAACAATGAGGTGCAAAGCAAAGACCGCTATGTGTAGTACTGTGGTCACTGTAACTGGATGGGGTGTACTACCATGTGCCATCATCATCATCATCATGCATCTTGTGGTCACTCACGGCTACTACTGTGTGACAGACCACTGCCTAGCATGCTGTACCTGAACTGCAGTGCCTTGGCTACGTTCACTATTACACAGCCACTTTGTACATGGGTGTATGAGGTGTCCAATATGGAGCATTGCCTAACATGACTGTGCTATGTGTTGAAGAGTGGCTGCAGGTGTCTATCCCCTACATGTATTATTACACTTGCCACCATACATTAGGTTGTGTAATGGGTTTGGCTAGTCCAATATATGCCTGACCTATATCTGACATACTAACTGTCCAGGATGTAGATGTTACTGCTACATATTTCTTGATTGCATTTCTATTTCTTTATCTACATATCTAGGATGTTTTCACATGACATTTTCACTTCAATTTGTACAGAACCCTGCATTTCTTGACACACACTCACATTTCTGGGGATAAACTAACATGCTACACGTGTGCCAGATTTACTTATGCATGCCAGCCAGCAACTGACTTTTGCGGACTGTATATATGCTTCACAGCTACTAGAACTTCCATCACCCACTTTATATGGGACCGCACAACTCTGGGTTGCCAGCACTTTTTCAACCAGTACTATTTGTATAATGCAAGGGTACAACAATATTTCAAACGCTGTGACACAGACACACTCCGGGTTTTAGACCTTTATTAATGGCATTACACACTTTTCCACAAGCTCACTCCTTTACTTGTTTTAACGGTGCATATGGCAGACATGTTCAAGACATATTATACCTTTATTAATAGGTTAGAACACTCTTTTTTCAGGCTCACTCACTTATTTCATATGACAGTGCCTGCAGAGATAGTATTCCAGACATATGTTACCTTTCTTAATGGGTTACTGCACTCTTTTTCTGCCTCTCTGATGTTTTTATCTGACAATACATGCAGAAGACTTATACAGACAATTTTATGGCTGTATTATTGGACTACAACACTTTATTTCATGCTCTCTCCAATATTTTATATAACAATACATGCAGAATGATCACTAACCTGCCTGGTGGTGCAGCCTTAGCAGCCTATCAGCATAGGCTTGCTGATTCGCAGCACAGTCACCTGCAGCTGTAAAGTAAATGAAGGGATATTGAGGCATACCTATCCATTATACATACTCAATTATCAATTCTTACATACTGCATTCCATGGCTACATACTCAGTTGTGGGGCATTCTGCATCCCACGGGCCTCCTGTATCCATTGGTTCAGGTGGTCCTGCTTCCATCTCTTCAGGTCTGCATGGTGGTGACGGACCTGCTCACCAGTCCGAGGAACACCTGTGGCACTGGTGAGGTCATGAGCTAACTGGTTCCAAGCCTCTGCCTTGTACTCCATCCCTTGGAACTGGCCCTGCAGGAGTCTTGACTCATGATGGTGGACAAGGAGCCAAACCATGTATTTCGACTCCTCAATGCCCGAACATTGTGCTCGGAAGCGTGTTCCCTCTCCGACACCAGCCATTCTAACTGCAGATGTGAGCTACAATCAGTTATGGCGTGTATTCCTGCCTATGGGGCTTAAATATGCCGCATTTCCCGCACTTTTTTGTGATTGGCCGTTTTTTTTTTAATTCTCGGCTGACTGGAGACTTGCTTAGTAATGGTTAAACTACCATTAGTAAGTATATGAATGTTAACAGTGGCTGTTTCCCCTAAGTTATCATGGCTTAGTGGTTCTGTACTTTGCTTGTGATGCACAGAGTCCTGGGTTCGAATGTTGTCATTCATTTTATTTTCATACTGTCCAGACAGGCTAGGGGGTGTGGCTGCATTTAAGCAACTTTGCTTTACGTTGCTCCTTGGTGCCCTACGGTGCCCTGGTTGGTGCGACGCACATGTCCGCGCAAACAGATTGTGCTGGTTAAAGCACTATTTCACTATGGGCACCTCTATTGCGCTGGGTTAACCGTAATTAAACTATGGGCAACTCTATTGCACTGGGTGAAGCGCTGCTTAGCTGCAGGCAATTATATATCTGGATCATTTAAAATATTTATTTTGTTCAGTGTTACATTGGCCATTTCACTGCGTTTTACTACTATTTACACATATTTTTGTCTGGTATTATTTCATATATTGATTTAAAAATAAATATGAAGGGGAGTGGTGGGACTCAAACCATGAATGCCTTTTTTTTGTGCGGACGCCGTACCATTACGCTATTGCGTGTGATTTGCATACACATTCTTTCTTATGCTCTTCCATGTCTGAATTGTTAACTCTAGCTAAGCAATGGGCACACCCGCACACACACACGCGCAAATACGGGCAGCTATTTTGGGTATTTAAAGAAATAAATTTACTTTTTACTTTTTATAACTGTGATGGGGGTTTACAATGTCAGGGAGTGTGGTGTTTGGTGCAAGGACATTTGAGCGGACTCGCTCTTGTGTATTTGCTTTTACTTTTCAATCACTTGCAAGGGCATGGACATTTAGACTGCTTGGCAGTCGGACACGCCCCCTACTTTCTTACACTGTCCGTGTACGAATTACGGTTGGGTCAGCGTGCCCTCATGCATATTCATGGCATGCTGTTGTCATACCGTTCAACTGCAGCCTCCGAGTAAGACTTATTAAGTCTTACACGGAGGATCCGTGAATCCAGGGGAATGAGTCCTATGAGTTAAGGAGGAAAAATTATTTGTACATCTACATGCTGGACTTATGCAACTTTTGTATGAAATATTTTTGAAAAGGAAACTGAAATTTGCACTCCTTTATCCTAACTTGATCATCAAAGGCTGATGAGGATTTTGACTATTTTCTTTCACACTTCCCATTGAAATTCCTTCCTACAAAGCGACATACTTAATATACAGGAGATTTCCTAGTAAAGAATCATGACTTGATGAGACCACTGTCTGCAGAGATGTAAAATATACAATTGGGTTTAACAAATGAAGACCTCCCTTAAAGCAGAAGTTATACACAATTTCACCACAAAAAAAAATTAAAAAAATAAAGTTAGTATGTCCTTCTCTAATGAAATGGGTAGACCATGTACTCTGACTAAATAGGTAAACACAGTCAAAATAACAGTATCACTCAAATACATTATTCTTTCTGAAAGACAGGAAAGCACATGTCTAAGTGGGAACTAGTGATCAGTTCTGCTCCTACTTCTTATTCCACTGATTTTCATGCAGTTCTTTGTATCAAACGTGGTGCCAAACAGATGAATGCTCCACTTAGCAAATACTACCACTTCAATGATGACCTCATGCCCAAAGCCCTGCTATTTATTCTTGTTTAGAGACAAACCATCTCCTTGCACAGCATAAAAATCAGATGGATTCCTGCATCCACGCAACATTTTTTTGAACTAGAAAGACATTACACATGTACAAGTAAAACAGGGCTGGAAAGAATGTCAAAAAACACACTCTCTTTCTTTGTCCAAATACCAATAAAAACCCATAAAATACCATCCAAAGCCAAGGACAACAACAAACCACTGAGTGGACAACTCTGCTTAAATGTTCATCACCACACTGTGGCCAACAAGCCTGTTAACAAAGAGGAGGAGCCTAGAGATTTCATAAACAGTACGGCAGAAATTCTGTAAACAAGGGCCAATTACATAATCCATTAATAGCACCCACAGATACCCAGAGGCATCTGCATATAAAGACATTGGTCAGTTCCCACACCCTCAAAAGATAATCCTGGACAAACGAGCATGGAATGTGGCATCTCTTAAATATCAAGACCTACCAACAAATGCAGGTAATGGGAAATACGAGCAAGTAAGATTTTTCTATAAACCTGTAATCAACCTGACATAAATTCACCAAATCTAACAACTTGTCCCCCATCAGTGCTCACAATTTCTGTGTTACATAACACATTGTGATATCACTCATTAAAGACAGATTGCAGTATCTGTCTCTAACCTATGTCATCTAAGCCATAAAAATCAGTGATAAAGGCTTTCTGTCAAACTTTTTTTGCTATAGTTGCACAAATCTCAGTGTGCAAAGATGGCATCAAAGTGAAAATGGTAGGGTCCTCACCTATTGAGTAGTAGAATGCACTGCAGCCATAAACAAGAGAAAAATATTCATGATACCTTCTTGAGTGGCAGCAACAAACCCATGTGCATCATGAAGACAATACAAGCCTAGAGGTTCCACTTACAGAGATTACGTAAAAAAGCACTGAGCAGATTTCATGTACCCCTAACCAAACAATACTGCTTTCATATATTAAAAGAAAATATTTGTTTTCAGCAAGTTAGCCTGGTGTAACCTTATTAGGAATTAATGTCACAAGATAGGTTCTGAAATGAAAGCCACGTTTAGGGCAAATAATAACACAGCATATTCATATTTCCTAGTTACTCAGAAAAATAGTCAGGAATGCAAAAATTATATCTTAAAATTCACCTTCTAATCAAGCCGCCAACTAGGCCAACTGGTATAACAAAGATGTAAATCAGCATAAGCCTCTAAAAAAGTCACAAACTTTTTAAGAAACTAGGTTCTGTGTACAACATTGCCATTGACATTATCAAGAAGGGGAAGATCGTTTGAAATCAAAATGAAGCAAGAATGGAAACATTCTAAAATCTCAAATGTTTGTTCCACAACTCATCATATTAACCAAGAGCCAAAAGCTAGAACAACCAAGTTGACAAGATGAGATGCATCAGGAATTTCCAAGAAAAAAATAAGCTTTATTAAGATTAAGTGCTTTCATCTGTATACAATTTGACTCAGACGTTTTGCATAATTGGTATATCTAACAATATTCCTCTGTCAGTAAGGTTAATAGATAATAAAGGGAAACTAAAACACTGCACATTCCCTAATTAAACAATTAATGATTATGCCAGTCAATGTCCAGAGTCCAGTGACCAGCTGGAGAAACAATAATCTCAGAGCAACTATTAGTCCCTCTTGTCCAAAAGGAACACCTCCAATGGAGTCCAAAGGAGTAATAAATCATTAATTTGACAGTCTTGTAAAAGACGTACACCCAAAAGACAAAACACATCAGATGTATTGCTAACTACCTCCTTAAGTAAGATTGTATACTTCTATTTATCAAAGAAGAACATTCTTACTTGGGTCGTCTTGTAGTTTTCTAGGTTTCTTTTCAGGCTTTACCTTGCCTACCTTAGTGAACCTCAATGGGAGCATTACCCACTACATGACCTTCTGCATAAGAAGATAACAAAGCCATTGTACTCATCAGCTGGAGTATGAGGTAGCACTGGAAAGGACGCATTATCCTGAATTCCCCCAGGAAGGTGGGGTAGAGGGAGAAAGAGACTTTATGGACATGGGAAAGGAGGGAGAAACCTGTAGCTCTGATAGTTTCACTTGAGCAAGTGATTCTGCAGAACCAGAGCTGGCTTATCATTCCAGGTGTCATTCAGCAATCTGACATCCCTTAATTCCTCTAAAAAGGTACTGCTCTGTTCCCTTATCTGGCACTTCTAGGTCTATCCTTTAGGTCCTCCTCAACTCTTAAGTTGAAGGGAATGCTCTCATACCAAAAACAAATCCATTCTCCTTACTGTGCTCAACTGTTAAAGCAAGGAGCCAAAAAAAAGTTCTCTGTTTTAAAGTGTAGCAACACTCTTGCTATAAATGCAAATGTACATTGCAGCAAGTGATTTGCTACAATAACCATTTCACCCACTAAGCACTTTGGCAATTAAGGCCTTGCACTAATTATTTGTACTGTAATAAAGCCCAATTAGCAACTGCTTATCTCACTCCCTAACACACTGCTCCCAAGGCAGCTGCACCCTTCACCTCATGCTAGCTTCACTTCTGAGTATTTGTCTGTGCTGAAGCAGAGATGATTGGACAGTCATACTAAAAATGTGATGCACTTTAACAATCTTTATATAATGAGGCACACACATTTGACTTCTGCATGCCTCTACCCACTGCACTGTTCACACACACATTTAGGACAACCTTGTATCAAAGAATTCAGATCTTGGCTAAAGAAAAAGGATCTGGGCTGTGTAGAACATTGTAACGTACCCCCCAAGACCATATATGGATGGATACAATATCCTCTAAATGCACAACCTTATCATTATGTACTTTCAATTCAACCCAGGCTGTACTCCCCCAGCCATATACCCCTAATGTCTCTTACTGAAAGAGTGTCAGATATTTTTGCACATCATTGTTGTGAAAAGAAGCAAAGATCTTCCTGTTGTAAAATGTTTGTTTGAAACTGCATAAATAACAAATATATTTAGTCAGTTAGTTAGTTAGTTAGTTAGTTAGTTAGTTAGTTAGTTAGTTAGTTAGTTAGTTAGTTAGTTTACATTTGTTTATCAGGATGGTCAGACTGGGCTAGTAGCCCATTTTCAGCTGAGGCCAGGGGAGAAAAGTTCCAATAACAATTATAGTAGCAAGGACATAATTTAGAAAAGTAATTAGAATAAACCAAGTAAAAACATATTATAAGTCATCTAGTATTAATACAAACAGAAGCATAGTAAATTAGGTATATAATAGATGCAGATACAATGTCTACAGATTTTACAGTAACACCTACTATTAGTGAAATACTAGCTTCACTCCTATAACAAGGTAAGTATGAGGTGCCTAGTAATCAGAAAGAAGAGGAGAGAAAAATTAATAAGAAGTTTGAGTGAAGGAGATGTAAAGTAAGAGTGAGTGGAGAAAAACTTATCCTGGAATGATACAGGAACAGAGCCATTTATTGATTCAGAGTTCTTTAAGGAGTTTAAATCTGGAGGTAGTGGGGACATTAAGTATATGTTGGGGAATGCAGTTCCATATTTTTATGATTTTATTTGTAAATAAGGAGTCAACAAAAGAGTTGCTAGATTTATTATCATTTAGAAGTAGTTTATTAGATGAGCGGAGGGTACAGGTTGTGTTATAAATTCTTTAGAGCTGGGCAGGCTTCAGGTTGATGTATGATGTTGTGAGCAATTGTAAGTTGGTAAAGTTATAGTAGGTTTGGTAGCACGAGCCAGTGTAGCTGTTTGAGGGCTGTACAATGATGTGTTCTATTATGGAGGCCAGCAGCAAGACAGATTATTTTGTGGTAGCATATCTCTAGTTTGGACAGATCAGATTTTCTAAGATAAGTGAATATAGAGTTCATAGATTAGTACTAGGCTAACTGCCCTTGTAGGCCATTTTGAGCCCAGCCAACTTACTTGGGGGAGAATCAAACCCTGCACCTTGTATCTACAAGGTAAACAACTTAACCATTATGCCATCCTCATCTTAAATAAGCAGCCTCTGCTAGGATCAAACCCAGGACCCTGCACACCATAGGCAAAGGGATTTACCACTAAGCCATCTCAGATGGTGTGCTTTTGCTATGGTTTGTCTAGTGGAAGGGGTGAGGAATGTTCTGAACCTATACAGACAGCTGAGTTTAATATATACCTTTTTTATGGTAAGGGCTATGTGCTTACCATATTTTAGGAAGCTCTCTGTTGTGACACCAAGTAACTGTGTGCTGTCTACTGGTTCAGTTTTAGTGCCCTTGGAGGACAGGATGTCAAGTGGGGTAGTGGGTTCTGTGGATCTATTATTAGAGAACATCATTAGTTTTGTCATGTTAGGGTTTACTATGAGTTGATTTTCTTTGAAGTACTGCTCTATGTCTGTGAAAGCTTTCTGGGTTTACATAGGAGTTTGGGTAGGGAGGGGTCTGTGCAGATGACTGTACAATCATCTACACACTGCACTATAGTAGCATGTGTGGATGCAGAACTAAGTTTGTTTGAAAAGATGGGAAAGAGTAAAGGCCCAAGAAGTGAGCCTTGTAGGACTCCGATAGTAACAGGTAGTAGGGTAGAGATTTCATCTTTCCACTTGACAGCTTGTTGTCAGTTGAACCGATAGCTGTAAAACCAAGTGATGGATGATAGTGAGAGATGATGGATGATAATTGTTGAAGTAGTTTTTAATGGGAAACATTGTCAAATGTTTTTTACATACCCAGGAAAATGGACGAGACAAGGTTGTTATTATTTTTGTGGTGGTTGATGGAATCTGTGAAACCTAATAAGGCAGTTGTGGTGCTGTGTCTTGGTCTAAACCCATGCTGAGAGTTAGAGAGAAGATTGTCTTGTAGTAGATAGGCCAGTAGTTGAGAATGTGTGCATTTTTCTAATATTTTGCTAAGGGGGGTGTATGGCAATGGGTCTATAGTTGGATAGTTCTGTGGGTGGGCCATCCTTATGCAGAGGAATGATGTGGGAGACTTTCCAGAGTACTAGTACATATTGTTCAGTAATGGAGCAGTTTTTAAGTAAGGAGACTGGGTATGAGATAGAGTCAGCTTTTTTCAGTAATGCCCAAAATTTCAAAATCATCCCAAAGCAATTCATGATGTTTCAAATCAAACATACCAAGAAACTTGTCTAAGAAATCAGCTGACATAAAAGACTCATCCAAAAAAGTTTGGTTCTGAGTTGAATGAGACACCATAACATCTAAGGAAAAAACATGAATGGCTTAATTACGGAAATTCAAACAGAAGCTCTGTTAATAACAGTACCTGCTTTGTAGAACAGCAGTAGCAGCACCACAGCCCACAGATGTGGGTTTTCTGATAACAGCTTGGCACATGTTTATGGTCTGCTAACAGCTTGGCACATGTTGTTGGTTTGCTAACCGCTTGGGACAGCCCTGAAAGCACAGCCTTTTCAGAGCAGTAACAGCAGCATATGACCTGAATGTTGTTATCTCCAGTAACAAACTGAACAGCAGCAGGACAAGAAAGATACCTATCTGTACAGGAGAAAACAAGAGTAATACTGACAGCCTGCAAGTTCGGCAAGTCCAGATTGTCAAGTAAAATAGAAGGGGAAAGGGTGAGCTTTTGGTCAAGGTTTTTATAATATGCTCCCAGCTTTTGTCACTGTTGTTATATGCATCTGTAGAATCCAGCATTTCAAATAATTCTGAATCACTAAGAATTCCACATTGTATTGCAGTGTATTCTGAACAGAGTGGTTCACAATGTCCACAGACATTTTTTTTCAGTATTGAAAGCAAAACCAGACGTTACTTTTCTCCACAATCCCAACTAAAGGCCTAGAAAAAAAAAAAACAGCCACTGCAGTATTTACCACTCTGTTCTTAGTCATGTGTCTACCAAGAAACACAGCAGTGCCTCCTACTGAGTAGGAGAAATTCTCCAATGCCCTTACCAAATTTCTCCTAGTCAGTATGAAGATCACCGTGGGTCTCCTTTGAAAAAGAAGCCTTGAGCCTAGTGGAACTGTCCTGGTCACAAAGCATAAGTAAGTAAAATAATTCATTCACATTAAAATACACTGTGCAGAATAAAATGGGTGCTGTATTGTGTGCATTAGTTTTTAGCTTTTGATGTATCTATTCTGGCCTATGATTGTGGACCAAACCCTGCATCTTGGACAGTACAATAGCATATTGCATCCACCTCTGCTTCATATATCCTTTCTATGCTTTTTGTAGCTGGTTCCTACAACAGCTTCTTAAATGTCAGCTCCTCCCCTGGCTGGCTGTGGTCAGTCTGCTCCTTAGTGGGCAACCCCTGCCTTGGCTACCCATACCAAAACCATGCTGTGCATAAATGCACATATAGGAAGCATCTTGTTGAAGGTCTTTAGAGCAAACTGCATTGTGCTTCCAGAGGAATCTAGGCAGTAGAATCAGGACTTCAAAAGTCCAAATAAATACTCAAAGAAGTGCATCTGCAACAGTGCAATATTTCAGTGCAGCTCAGCAATGCTCTTCTGGTGGTATTTCAGTGTCATGAGCCATGGATCCAGAGCATATCCAATATCACCAATAAAATGCCCCTAAGGAAGTCACCCTACACAAATCATTGGTGTACTGCAGATGTGTGCCAATTGTGGGAATGTTGAGAACTACCTGGATGGTGCACAGACACATTTTATATAATACCCTGTGCATTGCACACCACTTGACAGTTGACAGGAAACTCTTTTTGTTGATATACTGCTATTCTTTTGGACAAGGTTGGGTTTGATGGTGGTGTGTGTAATAAATGGCCCGCAAACCCTCAGATAAATAGGTTATTTTATAGAAGATCTACATAGTGATGCCTCTTTCCTCTGCTCTTTCTGAGAATTGCAAATGCTCCTCCACATGCTGTTGTATAAGGTCAAAGAATTGGTGTGGTATTCATACAGTGATGCCTGTGATATGTTAGCCAAGTGCTCTGATGGTCACTTGAATGTTCCTGTGGAAGGATTGTTAAAGCTGCACAAATCTTAATGCCCACAGGAGTCAGTATTCATAAGGCTATGCTTGTGATATGCCCATCATATCCACTGATGGTCACTGGAAGTACTGTCACAGGTACACAAATCCTGATGTCCGCAGGAATCAGTATTCATAAGGTCATGACTGTGATATGCCCGCCATGTCCTCTGATGGTTGCTGGAAGGTCCACATATATTAGTGACCACAGGATTCATTATTGCATGCATTCCATGACAGCTATAGGGTGCCTCAGCCAGCACAATACCTTTCATTTATGGCCTTGTCATGTGATGATGGCATGTTAGGCACATTTGGACCCTATTGTGCTGTACAGACGAAGAAACACAATTTCACAGACAATGGCCTTAAATGTGGTCTCTAATATACTGTTCAACTAATATGGCTGCTTCTCCTAGCATCTGTTGAGGGTCTCTGCTCTGTTCATTGAGAAACCAGAGTGTAGAAACTCACTAGACTCCACTGCTAATCATTCGGTTTTTATAGGTTTCTGAATTGCACCGCCATATTGTTTGCCTTCCTTTGCATTTGCAGAAGGCCTTATTGCCAAAATGCTCATTTCCATGTCATATGATCATTAGCATATAGTGGTAACTTCACAACCTTACTGGTTACAACATGACACTACTTGTCACTCACTGTGCAATTTGGCTTAATGCTTTGCACTATTTATTTCTAAATTCCAACATAATATTTTTTGTAACAGTCCAGTTAATATGCTGTATGTTTAAGTGATCTGCATGAAGGCTGAAAGTGGTGAATGAAACTCAAACCCTTTACTACTGGATGTATATCATAAGCATATCACAATTTTAACTACTTTGCTAATCTGCTGATTTATGTTACTTTGCAAGCCGTAATTCTGCAGTGTTGGATATTTATCATTTTTTGCCTGTTACTTATTGTTGTACACATATCTTACTGTCCATGAGACTTGAGGAAGGGTATCAAATATTTTGTCCAGAGTAAGATTAGTTGTATGAACAGAATGACCACAGCTGACAGCTTGTTTAACCCTCTTGAAGAATTGATCAAGGTTTAATAGGCATGATCTACCTTAGCTAAATGTTAACGCTGACTGCAGCATATGTTTTACAATTGTATAAAACTTAAAACATATCATGATAATATGAATTCTCTCTTACGATCTGTTTTAATGACAAATTTATGCTGACCAAATCTCTTATTTTATTTAATACACATATTCCCACTTGTGTCATGAAAATAAAATACCCTCTTTTATGGAGTGTCTTAACATTACAAGAAAAGTCATCACCAAGAACTGGAAGAATCAGACTATTCCTACTGTGAAGGAATTTGTATACTTGGCAACTGAAGTCTGTCATCTTGAACTTATCACGATCAAGACAAGAACATATAGAATCACCTCTTTATATAATATATGGTTGAAATTCAAAGAAATGCTGGATAAACAGACTTTAATCATTAACTAACAACTACGCTTATCACATTTCTTTTTCTGTTTAAAATACTTTGTCTTATAGTAAACACCATTTATCTGGGCCAAAAGAGAGTTACCACAGTGATCTTTTGTAATTCCTTCTTAGTCTTTAGAAGTACCTTGTGAATCATTGGAAAGGGTTGAAATGCACATAGGAATATTCCTGACCATGGGAATGATACAGCATCTGTCTTCCAAGTATGGCTGCAAGGATGTCTTGAACAGTGGTGTTCTCCACATCCAGAAGACCTCCACCTGGAGCTTCCACCTGTGATGGTCTGTCCAGGATCTGCTTATCCTGTCTGCAACTGTATTTTGCTCTGGCAGAATGTATGAGGCCTGAAGCATCAGAGAATACTGCACAACCAGCTCCAAAGCCATAACTGCCCACCATCAAAGAGGGTATGACCTTGTACCCCCTTTGCTTTAACAAGTACTACATCATGGTACTGTTGTCAATGTCTGTGACCACTAGAAGAGAACCCAGAGTCCATAAGTGATGAAGAACTTTTAAGGCATGAATCACTGCCAACATCTCTTTTCTGTTTTTCGCTTTGGTGTGTACTGAGGAACCACAAGCCTTGAACCTGAACTTCTATTGACACTGCTTCACTTGCAAAATCTGAAAAGACCATCTGAACACACTGTAGTGGGGTCGGAAGATAGAAATGGGTTAGATGGAGGAGTGGTACCAGAGTTAGGATCCATCATGACAAAGGAGAAAACATCACCCAAAATTATAAACTGACAATACTGGATAATGTATCACAATAAGCACTTAAAGTTTCTATTAATAAGCATGCCCCCACATAACTAAACCCTAGTTATGTCCTATTATCACAAAAACATTTAGAAATGTATTCAGAATTCTTTTACAACTGATATAAGTTAATAATTTCCAGAAAACAAGACCAAACAACAATGCAACCAATGTGCCAAACCAGTGTCAAAAATTAATCCCACATACTTTAACCACATTAAACTGCCACAAAATAACATTTAACAGCAATACTAACTATATTTGCCTGTCAGAGAGAGTAAAAACTCCACAGTACATTCAAATAACTTAATTTAAATTTAAATCACAATCCACAGTAAAAAGAAAACACAGAGCAGTGCCATTCATATAGTAAATAATGTATAAATGTTACAAAAAAACTCCATGGTTTGCAATACTTTCTGTCGAAACATGAAAACAAAGGAGAATGGCAACAGCAAAGACAGGTGTTATTAATTTGCCATTCTGACTGCATGACATGGCCTCCAGTGTCTGACAGCACAACTACATGCTGCACTTCTGAGAGAATTACTGAAAGTTTCCTCTGAAATGGAATCAGGAATACCTGACAGGACAAAATCCTCCTCTTTAAGGAAGAGTAAACCTGTCTGGTGGACATCTACAATAAATAAACTCTATAACAAAAGGAAAAAATTGCTGTCCAGGACCAAGAAGGAGCAGGTGCCTAATTGGAAGCAATCTCTCCTTAGCCTGAACAAGCAAGTAAGAGCACTAGTGAAATCCTCCAAACAAACTTCGAGTACAAACTGGCCACATCTACTAAAGACAGCCATAAGGCCTTCTTCACATATATCCACAATCTCAAAGGAAGCACCCAGATCTGCTCAGAACTGGTAGTCAAGGACACCATATACACAAATGCTGTAGATATAGCCAACCTGCTGGCAGACAGGTTCAGTGAAAACTTCACTCCTCTGTCCATCCCATCAGTAAATCAGGACATCTTCAGCACCTATCCACTTCCCCTTATCTATAGGGTGCAATTCATCACTGACCTCTCAAAGGAAAAAATACATCCTCCCAGGCTGCATCCTACATGAAGTCAGGCAGGAAATTCCAGCACCATTAGACACCCTATTCAACCAAAGCCTGAGTACTGGCTTCATCCCAGCCAAGTGAAGGACAGCCACTGTCATCCCTTTGCACAAAGGTGGAGTGTCCACTGATCCAGGAAATTTTAGACCCATCAGCCTAACTAGCCTGATCTGCAAGGTCATGGAACCGATTATCATGTACCTCCTTAACAAGGGCATTGGCAACCTCTAAACACTTGATCCCACACAGCTTAATTTCATCAAGTGGAGGTCATGCCTGTTAAATCTGGTCGACTTCTTTGTGACAGTCACCAAAGCCCTGGATTAACGGAAGTCAGTGTCACACCACCTACCTTGACCTGTCCAAAGCCTTTGATACTATTCCCCACTCAGGTATAATACATAAACTCTCTCAACTATGCATCAATCCATATATTACCAGATGCATAGCAAACTGGCTCACTGATAGAATTCACCTAGTCAAAATAGGGAAAGCCACACCAAACAGTAGATCTGTAACAAGCGGTGTACCCCAGGGATCAGTCTTGGGGTGTCTGTTATTTGGGATATACTTTTCTGAAGTGCAGGACAAAACTAGTGGGCTATGGCTGACCAAGTTTGCAGATGGCTGCAAGCTGGGAGCTGTCATCAATTCCCCTACTGATGTGGACATCTTCCAAGAGGGTCTCACCCAATCAAATGACTGGTGTCAGAAACATGGCCTCAAACTGAATGCCAAAAATGCATCATCATCATCATCATCCCCTTTGGGGAGAGTGATGTCCCCATGAATTATCACATTAATAACAAGGCCCTAAGTACACAATCAGTCGTAAAGGACTGGGCACCCATGTTGATAGCAAACTGACTTTTGACCACCATATTGCCTCTGTTGTATGGAAAGCTTTCTACATTGTCCACCTCATTAGTAAGGGTTATCTCATCCGGGGACAAGGAGATCATAACATCCCTGTATTCTTTCCTTATAAGACCCATTATTAAGTACAATGCCCCTTTCAGCATGTACCTCACAAAGCACATGTAGCAGCTGACGACACCACAGAGGTTCCTCATCAGGAGAATCCAGAGACTCAAACATCTACCCAACACAGATAGGCTAAAAGCCTTGTCCCTCTACTCAGTCTCATACATACTCTTCAGAGGTGACCTCTGTCTGGCATACAAAGCAAGCTCAGACCCCGCCTTGATATGACTGCTGCATATCTGCAAGTTAAGCTCCACTCAAGTAACGCACACACACAACCTCAACCTGATCTGTGACATCAATAAGACTTGTTGGTGGGACGGATTTGTGTCCCAGAGACTCCTCCTTCTGTGGAATAGACTCCCTCTCCATGTCAAGCAGAGTACCTCATTATCCCTTTTTAAGCATAACCTGGATAACTGGATGGGAAACAGAAAATACAACCCTGGGATTCCATCAGTGTCCCTGCTGGACAGGCACATTGGTTGCTGACCTGTCAGAACATGGGTTAAATTTTTCACTAGGCTTGTAAAGACCTCAGAGCCAATAGCCTAGTAAATTCATATGGTCCTATAATCCTATTTATCAATTCTATAAGCCAAATTAACACTGCTACAAGCAGAAATTCCCACAGGAATTGCTGCAATCACAGACAGAAATAAAATATTAAAGTAAATATATTTTTAAATAAAATAAAAATAGAAAGAAAATAATAAGTCTAATAATATAATGAGAGAAAGAGGACCCCAAATGGGGGCGTATCTGAGCAATAAGCCAGAAAAAATCAACACTGGATCCTGTGAAGAGTCATATGAGTTTCTTCTTTGGATGGAAGAAAAAAACTGAACACTCACTCTCTGTGACAGCTGAAGACTATCCTGTAAAGATATTCTCAGGGAATCAACTGTCATAGGAAGAGAGGGAAGTCTGATCTTTTAAAAGTTAGCCAGTATTGGATTACCTTGGCAGATAACCCAAAATTCCACTGAGGCAGTGGTAATGATAAACATCAGGTTTTATATATTTCTCCTATTCACTTAGAAAATGCTTATTTAAGCATTTTCTGACAGATACACTATTTGATACAATGTCTGAAATTCAAATACCTGTCATTATTTAGAGACTGCAGTTGACAACAATTTGCCAGTAAGCTACAAATTTTACAAGAAACTGACCAAAATGCCTCTCAACTTCATTGCTTAAGAATTCTGATCAAACCCAAAACAATGAAAAAACAAAGGCCCAGAATGGGGCAATTTTTATTATTTTTTCTCCATTTCTAAACCAGACAAACTCAAAATACCCCTTTACGTGGGTGGCCAGGGTGCAGTGACAGGTTAAGTGATTTGATTTCAAGTTACAGAGCAGGCAAACTGAGATGTAAAGATTCAAATCCTGCACCTCATAACAGCACTGAGCCTTAAATACCAGACAACTGCAATTTGCTTAAAATCTTAACAGAACAACAGGTTTTACATGAACATACATTTTCTGAACAAGAAGAGTTATAAAATTCTAATGACTAGCATTATTGATAACTGTAATCCTCTGTGTTTTATTAGAAAAAAATAAAGAAAGATGTGGTATAAATATGATTAAAAACTGAGACATGTTCTACAATATCAGAGGCAGAGAAGAGGTAGACTGTAATTCACTTATAAAGTTAATAGTGTAACAGGTATTGCAACGACATGCATTTTTGGAACTAAAGAGCTATGAAACCATACAACTAATCGCGGCATTAATCCTCAGTGATTTTACAGAAATCTGTTACTGCTTACTATTCAAATGCGTACATTGTTTTTTTTTTTTTTTAATTATTGTTCTTAATGTTTTCTATTCTATGTATGTATTATTCATTGTGGAGCTTTTGTTCCTGGGCGTCCTCTTAAAAAGGGTACCTTTGACCCAGTGGACCTTCCCAGTAAACAAATGCAAATAAATAAATAATAATAAATAAATAAAATGGGAGTCAGATGTGACTTGTAAAAATTTTGTGAACAGAGAAGTTAAGAAAAGTCTGACAGTTATCGCAGATTATTAAGACTCACCTCTCTGCTGCTTCCTGTAGTCAAGGGAATAGGATTTGTCGCTTTCTATCTTAATTTTCCTACAGTGAGATGCTGAGCAAGTCATTTAACCAGACAGTTCTTCTGGGACCCCATGATAAAGGACACACTGTCCAGTGGGTTTACTTGGTTAACAGGTTAAAATAAAAAAGGACAGGGTATAAATATGAGGCAAAATCTGAAAAGTTTTTCCAGTCTGGGAGTAGATGAGAGGCAGATTAGTCTAATTCATTTAAAAAGCTAACATAAATTACAGTTGTGTAAGTAAATTTAGCATAAAAGTAAATGTTTGAATGATCACTGCTGCAGTAACCTAAGCTATATGGATTGTATCCTGCATAAGATTTAACAGCCAGACAGCTTCCAAAGCTTCAGAGCACACTCCATGCATGCAAACCAATAGTCAGCTCCAGCTGAGTTGACTAAAAAGACAGGTGTAGGTGCAAAACACTTTGGAGCTTTCATGCCAACTGAGAGGGGGAGGCTGAACTCTGAAAGGACAATGCAAGGAACAACAGAAAATAAAAGAATAAAAGTCCAACCTGGCATAACCAACACACCAGGGGAAACAGTAACAAAGAGAATGGAAGGAAGGAGCAGCTGCTGCCACTGTGATCATTTGAACATCTACTGTTACAGTAAGTTTACTAACATAACTGTACTGTGTTCTTCACATTGATCACTGCTGCAGTAGCCTTAACTATATGGGTAGATTACCTAAGCTAACTACATTTGGGAGGTGAAAGGAGAAGGTCCTAGCAAAGCATGACTTGGACCTTGAGAAGGAATCAGGCTTTTAATGTCTTCGAAAAGTATGTACAGAGGACCAGATTGCAGCTTCTAGAATACTTCTAAAATCCAACCCTTTCCAAAAAGTCATAGATGAGATCAATGCCCTGGTATGATGGGCCTTAACCTTGCCTAGACTAATTTTGTTTTGGTGAGTTTAACAAAAGGTAAAAGACTTAGCCAACCATTTGGAAATAGTCTATATTGACACCTTTTGTCTCCTCTTATTACCTTCACAAGAAATGAACAATAGATAAGGAAATCTGAAAGATTTAGCTCTGTCAAGATAGTACCTGCATTTTTAGTGACATCTAAGGTATGGAGTATTCTTTTCACCTTATTGTAAGGATCAGTAAAGAAAAGGAGGAATGGATAGTTTGGCTTAAAGTAAACTTGAATACTGCTTTAGGCATAAAAGACATTAGTTCTCTAAGAAACCAAGTTTCTATGAAAAATGAGATAGGGTTGACTTACCATAAGATCTTACAACTCAAATTCTCTTCTTGCAGAGGTCAGGGCAATCAGTACTATTATTTTGTATTTTAATTGCTAGTATTTTAAGATGGACATATTAGGTGGTTCAAATGGAGCAAGTGTAAGCTTCACTAATACAAAACTAAGATCCCAAGAAGTGGTCACTGATTTTCCTGGAGGTCTCTTAAGTACAACCCCTTTCAAAAACATTTTGACATGAGAACTCCTTGAAAGAAGATGATCCATGGTCAGAGTTGGTGTAAAGTTTAAAGTGTTTACCTTACAGACACAAGGTACAGGGTTTGATTCTTACATGGAGTAATTGGCTAGGTTTAAAATGGCTCACAAAAGTAATTAGCCTAGTACAAATCTATGAACCTATAGGCCAATAAATGAACCTTGACAGAGGAGGAAGAAAAGCTACGGGAATGTAACTCACACAAATAATGTAAAACCAGAGACCAACTAACCCTGAATGGGTGCTTGTTATGTTGTTGACACCAACTAGAAAACATTTTCCATTTTCTACTATATGATTTTCTAGTATCATGTTTTCTTGCCACCACTGGCATCTGCTGCAAACCCTCAGAAAACAGGTGCCTAAAGGGAGTCAAGGCCCTGTCATCCAGGCAGTCAGTTGAAGTTGACTGTGCTCAGGGTGTAGCAAACACCCCTGTTCTTGTGTGATTAGATCCATTTTGTGAGGAAGTCTGTGTTAGTTTCTCCTGGCTATTTCCAAAAGAAGGGTGAATCACTGCTGACTGGGCCAAAAAAGGACTCACCACAATGTTCTTGTGGGATTCCTTCTGAATCTTCAGAAGTACCCTGAATATCAGTGGAAAGGGTGGAAAAGCATACAGGTATAACCCTGTCCAAAGAAAAGAATAGGTATCGGTATCTGTTCTACAGGTCTTCTTGCATGGAATCCTGGAGCAGAATCTTGCCAGCTAATTATTCAGAAAGGAGAAAATGGGTATAATGCTAGAACTGCCCACAGATGGATCGAATCTTGGAAGACTCACTAATCCAGTTTGCCCTATCCTGCTCAGATTGTTTCCTATACAATATTGCTCTGACGCAATTAAGAATGTCTGTAGGGTAAGCTTGTGCCAAGGAACTATAGCCCAAGCTAACATGGCTAGTCTGCAAAAGAGATATCACCTAGTTACCCCCCTGCTTTTTGATGTACCACAAGACTGTGGTATTGTCTGAAACAACCTGAAGAAGTCTTAGTCACCAAATATGATTTAAAGTGTTGAAAAACTTGATCAGGCTAAGCATTTTGTTTATATTTATGTGCTTGCCTCTATCCTAGGTGTCCCACACACCATATACTATTATAGATTAATAGATTAATAGATTATTATAGATTAATAGATTAGTACTAAGCTAACTGCCCTTGGGAGCCATTTTAAGCCTAGCCAATTATCCCTTGTGAGACTCAAACCCTTCACCTTGCGTCTGTAAGGCAAACACCTTAACCATTAGGCCATCCTACCAACCCTCCCTCTCTTACAGAAACTGCTCCTGTAAGCAAAGTCTGAGGCATCTGTGATTACTGACTGCTTAAGAGCAGGGATGTACAAGGGAAAATCTGAATTTAGTGATATTTGCTGTCTACACCAAGCAATATGACAAATGATAGCACTGAGATTTCAAAAGACAAGAGATGTTGACGCTGGGACCAAAGAGACTTGCGATGCATATGTATATTCCTCATGTGGAGTGTTGCCATGGTTATCATGGAAATTATAAATGCTATGAGACCCAAAATTCTGACATATTCCCTCGCAGTGACTGATGCCCAAGTGGAAAACCTTAGCGATTTGTCTTGATATGGATCTATTTTTTTCATGTGGAAGACAAGCATGGCATCTGACTATGGAAAAAAAATGGAAACTGTGTAGCCTGCAGCAAGTTATAACTGGAGCTAGAGACTTTGGGAACACTCTTAGTGTAGTAGATAGTCCAAAGGATAAGCCAGAGAACTGAAAATGTGATCCAAACACACAAGAACTTAAGAGATGCCTGAAGTCTCAATGAAAAGGAATGTAATGAAAAGCATCTTTTAAATGTAGTGTCACCAGGAAATTTGGATGAGGAAGAAAAGTTAACAGATTGTGAAGGGACATCATTTTGAACCTAGGTACTGTCACAAACAGGTCTAAAAAAGAGCAATTCAAAACTAGTCTCCAACCATAGGTTCATAGGTTCATACTAGGCTATCTACCCTAGGGCATTTATAAGCCTAGCCAGAGTGTGTGTGGCTTTCACCACCCCTTAGGATGAGAATACTATACCCATTAGTTTGCTGTGCCTCTGTCCAGCAGTGACACAGAGATGATTCCCGGGGTAAACCTACGATCTCCCATCCACTCGTCAAGATTTCTCTTGAACAGAGTCAGTGAGGGGCTCTGCCTCACATTTATTTATTTATTTGTCTGTTTGTTTATATTTGTTTAATAAGGCAGTGCACTCATCTCAGTGGACCATTTGCTGGCACAGCCTAAGCAAAGAAGATCACATAAGAAATGAGAAAAATATATTAAAAAATATAAAAATATGATTACACACACACACACACACACACACACACACACACACACACACACACACACACACACACACACACACACACACACACACACACACACATATGCACACACATATATATATATATATATATAGATATATGTGTGTGTGTGTGTGTGTGTGTGTGTGTGTGTGTATATATATATATATATATATATATATATATATATATATATATATATATGTGTGTATATGTATATATATATATATATATATATGTGTATAGATATATATATATATATATATATATATATATATATATATATATATACATATTTACCGATGCAAGAATATGCTACAGCACTTAGTTCAGCAAGCAGTTTACAATGTCAAAACATGGATGTAAAAATGGAATTATACTTAGCAGAGCTTTACAGATAAGATGCAATCATAATGACTGAGATGGCTTATGCTAAAGGGATAGCAGCATATCATATATAGAGAAGTATGAAGATATTAGAATAGGCAAGTGAGAATAGTTGCAAGAAAGGATACCACAGTGAGAAGACAGAGAAAAGTTGAGAGAGGAATGCAGGTGGAAGAGGAGTAGAAAGGAGAAGTGGGGGAGATGCATAGAGAAGAGGGAGGTAGGATAAGATAAGGAAGGATGAAATGGGGATAAAGGGGTGTGTGAGAGAGCTGCAGGGTTCATGTAACATGTCCTGAGTGACTACAGCTGCACTTGGATTGGGTGAAGAGGTACTCCTTGATCTTCTTTCTTTCTTTGGCACTAAAACATCATTGAATAAAAACATTCCCCAACTTGGGAAGCAGGAACTTCTATCCCTCCCCAAAACATCATGTAATGAAGGACAGGTGGTAAAAAAGAGTCTGGCCTTTTGAATGAGGAATAACCTCTGGCCAAGAGGAATATCATCTCATTGCCATCTGTAACCTTGATGAATGATCTTCAGAGCTTATTTGTCTGAAACCATCTGTTGCCAAAGAGAAAAATGGAGATTTAGACTTTCTGGATAGAAAAAGGGACTGACAGCCTCAGAGGAGCGAACAAGGTCTTTTAGAGACTGGCTTTTAGTTAAACTGGCTTGTTGGACTGTCCTTGATTTTGGAGGTTTTCTGAATTCCTTTTGGAACACTCTTTGCCATTTTGCCAAAATAGGATGAGGGGTTAGACAATCCCTTGAAAATCTGAAAAAAGGAGGGCAGAAAAATCTTAAAGATTCCTTGATTTAACTTAACTGTTTCCTTATTCACATTCTCTTGGGAAGTTCTGAGAATTCAGCCAGGCAAACCTCCTCAAAACAGAACCAGTGGCCATAGTCCTGGAAGAATTATCAACTGAGTCATACACACACTGTAAACACTGAGTAGTGACTAGTACAATAGAAGAAACTAAATAATTTAAAGCAGATTTGTCCTCACAAGAAGAAACTGTAGACCAAGCATTCCCCATACTTTCACAATTAGTCAGAATAAAGATTAACATGTGAGCCTGACAATTCAAAATTCTGATAATCAGAGTTGTAGAAGCATACATAATTTTCTCCTACCCATCAATAATCTTCCAATCCTGAACAGAAAGGGTAGGATAGGAACTAACTGTTTAGCAACAGTAGGATTAACTAAAACCATTACTGCTGGGCAGGTTTGGGAATAGTGTATAAAAACTTAAAAAGACTGAGGAACTTTATACATTCCTTCTGCCTTTTTAAGGGCAGCTGGCTGACTATCAGGAAAATTGTAGTTAGTGGCACACATGCAAACACGTGCACACACACACGCTCACACACACACACACGCACACGCACAAATACACACACACACACACACATATCCATCCTAAAAATGGTGACAGAACTAGAGGAACTGTTTTAACTATATTTTTCATTGCTAGATACTGTTTCATTACTCTAATTGCATGTTTACTGAATTACTTAACTGTAAACTGCTTTTTCATACTGAGAGTTGTATTTTCTGTTTGTGAGTTCTCTATCCAAGCTTTTCTGTGCATTTTTGACTTTTTGAGGTTTCTGTGTTCTACAGCTAGGAACTGTAACAGTGTGCATTACTATAATTGCCTGTTTACAGTTAAAAGCATTCTCTAGAGTCTGCTTGCTCCTTGATCTGTTTAAAACTTTCATGTAGTGGCTACAGCTAGGAACTGTAATTTTTCCCACCTAGACTCCCTAGTGTTGTGGTGTTCTTATACTTGGTGGCTTTGCAGTTGCCAGCCCATACTGTATATTGGATCTGTGACACTCCTCCCAGCCTAGTGTCATTAATTCATTCAATCTAATAGAGAACATTTAACGTTGAATTAACTTCTGTTCCAGCTTTCTCATTTTCCACTTTTACTGAAAAAAATATATAAGCTTGTTTCCCCCCATTCCTGTAGCAGGCCTTGTCCAGATATGGAGTTGCTGTGTCCAGGACTGTTTGTGAACTCCTGAGCACCCTCCCCCCACACTTAACTAGGGTTAAACTATTCCTAACACCATAAAGTTTACTCTTCAAATTTTCCCTTGCAACTAGCCAGCTTTTTAGTTTTAGCACTCAAATCTGTTTCTTTGAACTCAGCACTTGTTCAGAACTCAATGTAAGCACTAAATAAGTTACAAATTACTACAGCACTCAACTTTCCTCACTTGTCTAGAGGAAAACAGTTTTTAGTACTTAATAAATAAGCACCTATTCAGGCATGTCTAAAGGTCAGCTCCCAGTGTTTTCTCCTGTCTACCTGATGAATCTGGGCATCTTGGGACAATGCAGCAATTGCCTCATGTACACAGACAACCCTATCCTCCTACCACCCAACACTACGACTTGTGAGAGATGCACTTACATATCCAAACTGGAAGCAAAGCTCTCTTCACCGAAGACTGGACTAGACAATCAAGAGGAGAAGGTAAACACTTGCACCGCACCACACTCATCACATAGTCCCTTAAAACCTACACCACCAAAACACACACACAGAAGCAAAAAACACACACCTACATTCATGGAGGCTCTCAGTAAAAATCTGCCCAAACAACCGAGACCTCCAAAGCAGAAATGCAAGCAACCTCCACCCCCCAACACAACTCAAAGGACACATAGCCCACATACTCAGTGTGCCACTCAACTACAACACATAAGTCATAACGTACCCAGCACTCTAGTCATAGGTGACTCTATAGTTAGGCACACTGATGTTCCATTCACCAGGCTAAACAAGGAAAAAGTTACTGTCAGCTGCCTTTTGGGTGCCAGGATCCTCCGCATAATGCACGCACTCAGGTCACTCCACAACAAGTACAAATATGACTCTGTCATTGTCCATGTCGGTGTGAATGACCTGAGACATACCTCCCTGGACTACATGAAAAGAGACATGGAGGAGCTCATCGATCTTGAAGCCCAGGCAGGTATGACCCTAGCCCTGAGTAGCATCCTGCCATCACCCAGAATGATACCACAGTACAAGGACAAAATGATTGACTTTAACAATTGGCTAAGCTTCTGGTGTCATTCTAAGGGAATCCAGAATCTGTCTGCCTGGGATGACATGATCGACAGATCACGCTGCTTTGCCAGAGATGGCCTGCACCTGTCTCCCTTGGGATTCCAGATACTGGCAAAGGCTCTTGCCACCCCTATAGTGCTTTTTTTAGGCAAGGTTCAAATGACAAATTCACCACCGTAACAGGTACAATCAAGCAAAATCTGAGGGTAATGCTACTCAATGCTAGAAGTCTAAACCTCAAAATGCACTCACTCAAGGCACTCTTTAAAATGGAGAACACTGACATCTGTGCAGTGACAGAGACCTGGTTCAAAGCTCCAGAGAGCACCCCTGCATTACCAGGCTATAATTCATACCACACCTTTCGGCCACCAAACCCAGACCGAAACACTAAAGGTGGAGGTGTGTCCACATTCATTAAGGATATACACACCTCCAAGCTAGTTGCTCAGCATAATGCATCCGAAATTATCCAAGTTCAACTAACTCTGGGCAAAACCACAATCAAGATTGTAGCTTGCTACAGACCTCCCACCATGCCCCAGGATTCCCACTCCTCTTTTCTTGATACACTGGAAAATATTAAGGTACAACCCAACACTCTAATAATGGGTGACTTCAACTATCCTACCATTAACTGGGAAAACTACTCATGTACCAACTCTTTTGCTCAACGTTTTCTGGAAATCATCAATTCCAATGCCTTGGATCAATTTATCCAAACCCCTACCAGGGGCAGCAATATCCTAGACCTGGTCATCACCAACATGGGTGACCAGTGTTCCACACCAGAGGTCAGCTCCTCGTTGGTAAGATCCGACCACAAGCTAATCACCCTAGATATCCACATCTCGCTCCCACCCCCCATTAGGAAAATAACTGTAAAAAATGTCTCCAAAACCAACTTCACACTTCAACAGAAGTGACAAACTTCATGACACCCATGCAGATGGACAATAGCGGTACGACTGCTGAATCCTACACAAATGCACTTTATAAGCACTTACATGAGTGCATGGATTGTGCCATCCCTAACAGAACCAAGATGCTATCCTCCAAAAAAAGGAAGCCAATCTGGTGGTCTTCTGCCATAAACAAACTCTACAACAGAAGAAAGAAACTGTTGCAAAAAACAGTAAAATCCCACGATTGGAGGAACTCCCTGGTCAGCCTCAGTAAGAAGCTGAGATCCTTCATAAAATCCTCTAAAACTAGTTATGAAAACAAAATCACCACTGATTCTAAAGACAACCACAAAGAATTCTATAGCTATGTCAAGAATCTCAGTGGCAACGCTCAGATCTGCTCTGAGTTACAGCAAAATGACACTAAATATACAGAACCAAATGATATTGCCAACATCCTGGCAGATAGGTTCAGTGCTAACTTTACCCCCCCCTCTAAAGGGCCCATCTTTATACCGGAAGAATGCAAAGTTCCTGTAATCATGGCTGCCAGGTAAAAACCTTACTCTCCAAAGCCAAGAACATTGCATCCATGGGACCTGACAACTTCCCAGGCTGCCTTCTACATAAACTACAGAATGAACTGGCACCCCACCTAAGTACCATGTTCAATCATAGCCGCACCTCAGGCTTTGTGCCCATTGAATGATGGACCGCAACGGTTATCCCACTTCACAAAGTGGGGGGCACAACAGACCCTGGGAACTACCGCCCTATTAGCCTGACGAGCCTGGTCTGCAAGGCCATGGAACGTATCATCATGTAACTCATAAACAATGACATTGGAGATCTCCAAACTCTGGACCCCACACAGTTCAGGTTTGTAAAAGGCAGATCATGTCTCCTAAACCCGATAGACTTCTTTGAAGTAGTCACCAAAGCCATAGATGAGGGTAAGGTGGTTCACACAGCCTATCTAGATCTCACCAAGGCATTCGACACCATTCCCACTCCGGAATTATAGATAAACTCACTAAACTAGGTATAAATCCCTATGTCACAAGATGAGTTGCCAACTGGCTTACTGACAGAACCCACACTGTGAAAGTAGCAGACTCCAAATCAGACTTCAGACCAGTGACAAGTGGAATACCAAAGGGTTCAGTCCTGGGTCCTCTCCTGTTTGGTATCTACTTTTCTGAAGTACAGGCTAACACAGAAGGTCTTTTGCTAACTAAATTCGCAGATGACTAAAAACTAGGAGCCATAAATGAAACTCCTAACAATGTGGACATCCTACAAAAGAGCCTCACTGAGACAGATGCCTGGTGTCAAAGCCATGGTCTCAAGCTCAATGCCAAAAAGTGCATTGTCATCCCCTTTGGTAAAAACTCTGTACCCTTGAACTACCACATAGGTGGTAGTCTACTTAACACCAAAAGTGTGATAAGAGACCTTGGGACACAGGTGGACAGTAGTCTCTCCTTTGATAATCACATTGCCACAGTGGTCAGGAAATCCTTCTACATGGCACACCTCATCACAAAAGGTTTGTCATCCAGAAAATAAGAGATCATTTTTCCCCTCTACTCATCACTCATTAGACCCATTATAGAGTACAATGCCCCCTTTGGTATGTACCTCACAAGACATCTACAACAACTGGAAAGGCCACAAGAATACCTCACAAAGAGGATTACTGGCCTTAAACAGATACCTTACGCAGACCGACTTAAAAAACTCCAGCTTTACTCCGTCGCATATCGCCTACTCAGGGGCGATCTCTGCCTAACATAGAAAGCTATGTCAAACCCAGAGCTGTTGGACATGCTCCACTTAAAGAAATCCCAATCCCTCCGAGCTACACGCTCTAGGGACCTAAACCTTGTCACCACAATAAACAGAACATGCTGGAGGGATAGATTCCTGTCCCAGAGACTTCTCATGCCCTGGAACAGACTACCTATCTATGTCAAACAGAGCTCCTCATTAGCACTCTTCAAGAAAAATCTTGATGATTGGATGGGTAATAGGAAATTGACCCCGGGGATCACTACTGTGGTTCTGCTTGACAGCGGCACATGAAAACATTTTTCTTGGGTGGCGAAAGCCAGGGTACCTTTTTGGCTAGGCTTGTATTGGCCCTAGGGCCAATAGCCTAGTAACTACCTATGAACTTATGAACCTATGAACCTATGAACTGGTGAAGGTTTTGAAAATTCCTTCTGTAATAGCTCATAACATTTTCTAAGGAACTGAGAAACTTCAGTGTACTTCCATTGAAAACACTGACACATTCTGGAAACAGTCTCAAAAGGAGAATCAGAATTTAAGCTCATTTCTGAGTCTGAATCAGAAAACAGGGTAGAAAACCTGTATCTCTACCTTCATCTTCCTGTCTAGGTTCAGAATCTTGAATCTCTTCAAGACAAGAGGTGCCCTTCTTTCTTTTGTCAGAAAGCAATAAATAAGAAGTATCAATAATCAGAGTAAGCTAGGCCCAGTAAACTACTCCTGTCTAAGGAAATTTGAGGACTATATACATGCTTAGACTTCTGTTTCATTTTGACAGAAAAAAATGGTGCCAACAGCAGCCTCAACGGGATGGGTACAACATTCTGACAAAGCAGGGAAGCCTTACCTCTCCCAGGACCAATAAGAGTGGCTTTCTCTTGCCCACTGATGTGTCTCTAACAGCCGCAGTGGACATAGCTAACCCCAGTCCATAATGGCTATAGGTGCTACACCAGAGGGATCCAGGTAAAATATGAGTGGTCTTAGGGACAACAAATAGCCACAGCAGAGTCATCCACCTGTGGCTAAGGCAGATTGCTGGCCTGCTGTGGTACCAAAGGCTGTTTACTTAACATTTTATTTTTGTGGCTGGAAAAAGGACCAACAGCGGGACAGATAGTTTATTCTAAGGTCAAGCTGAAAACAGTGTTTCTTTCCTGAGGAAAACAAGCAGCAAAAGACAGTAGAAATTTAAAGTCTTTAGAAGTCACTTTTGCAAACAAAAACACAGAAAAAGGACTTAAAACACTTAGCCACCCCAAAAGTAAAATAAACACAACTTCTCCACATCTGATTACTGTGAAAGTCCAAATGGATAGGAGTCCATTTTTCACCAGAAGCCCAAGGGAAATATGTTCCTAAATTACTTTAAGCAACTTTTAAACTGACATGAAAAAACTACACTCTTTTAAAAGTACAGTATAGTCTCATGACAGTCAATTAAAACACAAACTACAAGTTTTAAAATAATTTCCCTGAACTGGTAAGTATTAATTAACAAATGTATTTTTTTTAAGTAGAAGTTTTTTCCCCAAAAGGAAGTTATCTACCCAGTGAAGGAAAGCCTCAGCAGAGAGTACTCTTTGGTGGCAGGAAAGTTCTTAAGGGCTTGGCACCCAAACTTGTCTTTTAAGTCATCTCAGCAAAAAATGACTAACAGTTTGAGTATGTGGAAGGTACCCTTCAGCTATGGCAGCTTTTAGTATGTTACAAAATATGTGGGCTATAACCCATATTGCTTAGGATACTGCAGCAGTGATTGATATGAAGAACATCAATAGTTTTTTGTATTAACACACATTTTCTGAACATTCATGCATACACGTGTGCTCCCTGTCCACACACACACACACACACACACACACACACACACACACACACACACTACCTAATTACTTACTAGATCCACACTAAATATGACAACATCAGTGCCAGCACTTCCAAAAAGTCTATGATATTCTATTTTGGCTGTTAAAAGCTCCAGAAGGTCTTTGCCTACTTTGGGTCTAAATTTAAGCCAATAAAAGAAAAGGATTCATAGCTACTGTACATCAGCTGGGGCTGGGAGATGTAAGCAGGATGGTTTATTTTTTTGTGTGGATGTGTGTTTTTAGAGATTATGGGGCCCCCCAGCCAACATCAGACCCTAGTCAACTGTCTAGGTCACCTTGTTCTGGATCTGGTAGCTTACACTACCTGCTGTATCTCTCTATCTCAGATTTAAGCTCTCACAAGTATCAGACAATATGGTACAAAATCTACAAATTCCCATTCTTTGTATATTTTTAGTTAAATAGCTGTGCTTCGGGTTTCCTCTTTACCTCACCTTCCTCCCTGAAGTGCAGGTATCTGCTACTCATGCTACCTGTACCTATTTCTTTACTCATGCCTATGTATCACTGCTGTATTGTCTACCTAAGTGGCATCAGCTCTAATTTTACAGAATTATGAATCAATCCATAATGTTCATAACAACAGTAAATTACCAGAGTTATCACTGTATGACGACTGTTTACATTAGGACACACCGTCCTTGCTGCACAGATGTGGGATGTACTGACTTGACTGACATCCAGATGGTGCTATCAGTTAAGCATAGTCATTCTGTTATGAAGGTTAACTCCTTTTGTTCAAAGGGGATATAAGGGGCAAAGGACCTAAGTCAGAAAAGTAGATTTTTTTTTTTACATTAAAGTGTATCTGGTGAATGGTAGAAAGTTTGAAACTCTGATGTCCGGTATCACTGTTTCACTGTCAGAGAGAGATGACTTAACCATATCCAGCGAGGTGGCTGTCACCCCCTTGTACCCCTGTAGTACACCATTTTAATTGTCTTCTGGTGGTGGTAGTGTGGAGTGGAAGGGCAGACACCCCCAGTTGGTCATTATTTCATCTGTCCTCCTATTCTGTCATCTATTCAAACACAACAGACGTCACACTAACCTGTACTTCTTGAACTATAAAATGTGTAAAAGTATGATGTCTCACACACTGCTGAAAAGAAAATTAAAGAAAATGTTTTTTAAGGGAGTCATAACCTTGGCCCACCACCTGTACATCACACCGGGCAGGCACAGTACTTGTTACTACACATGTCCTGGTGTATCCTGATATAAACAATGTGCTACAGCAGTGTTCTACTTTGGCACCATTACATTTTCTTACTTTTTTTCTTTTTATATCGCAGTGCTTAAATGTAACACTAACATTGTTTCTCTTTAAATCCCTTTAACTTTAAAGCTTTACTTGTCAGTTTTGTGTTGCTTAAAATGAAAAGGTGAAAGTGCATTTAAAGAGAGATAATGAGGAGCATTAGAGCATATGGGCTTGCTTTCAGAAGCATTGCTTTAGTAGTCTTTTAAAAATATGTTTGACTTAATTATGTTGCAATATGAATACTGTATTAATAAAAGGTTAATTTTCGGAAGAAAGCTTTCAATTTTTTAGAAGGAATGTTGCATTTCTAAGCTTGATCTTTTTTATTTATTTATTTTATTTTATTGTTTTAAAATTCAGTTATAAAGAATTAAGGAATTAAAGAAGTGAGAAAAGCCTTTAAAAATGAACAGAGAAGTAGTTTTCTAATGTATCAATTCATACTTATGTATTATGTATAAGAACTTTATGTATATGAGGTGTGTGTGCAGCTGCATTCGTTATGACAGTATGGAAATAAAGCAAGATGTTGAAAGTAGGGATAAGTAATCATATTGTTAAAACTTTGTATTTCAATATGCAATCTAGCTTAGTTGCAAAGTTTGTTTTTTCGGTAATGTGAGCAAAGATTTAGTTATCACGTCATAACATAGTACACCTAATAATACATGCATATTTTTCAGTCTATTTTATTTTTTTCATATAATTTTATTTTATTTTTGATTTTCATAATCGGGTGATGAATATACTTCACTAGCTTGCCTAAAATGTTTAGGCCCGAATGCACTTTGGTAAAATGGTTTGAGCATTACATATTTAAGTAATATATGATTATTATGAACTTTCCTTCCTTATAACACACAATGAAAATTATACAGGTTACTACTTTGTATAACATATATTGCAATGAATTTACCCTTATTTTGTAGTACGCATTTACTCAATGTACATTAATAATATTACTAGTTTGTGCTGTAAATATGAATATAAAATACATGCAAAGTTCTAGATTTCCAATGGCAGGTCAAACAATATGCTTTAATATAACACTAGTATTCCATTATACCCATCTACCCAGTCCACAATAACAATAACTCTGATTTGCTCAATAGGCAGGCTACAAAGTGAAGATGAATGCAGAATGGATGGAGAAATGTTGATTTCCAATGGCACAACACCACAGCTTTGCAACACACATATAATGAACTTCCTGCTATTCGATTTCTATCCATTCTCCTATATACAATACCAGTCACATGTTTTGCACAATACAGAGCTTTGTGTAGTAATGATTAATGCAAAATGAATGTAGAAATATAGTTTTCCTAATGTAGGTCAGATAGTATGCTTTAAAATACTGCTGATAATGGAATTAATTTCCACAAAACATATTGTAAGAAATGTGCCACTATTCATTGGAATCTACTTTTTTAAACTATAGACTTGATTACTAGAGTTGTAGCAAATCACTGCTGCTTACACTTCTCACTACATCCTTATGACAGACAGTGAGTTTAAAAAAGTGATTTTTGAATGCCTCCACCATAAACTTCCCACTTTGGGGTCTCTGCCCCCACACTTACAGGCTATAATTTGTCTATTTGAATGTTCTGCAGTGGAATATAAAGGAAAGTATTCAGCTGCAAGCAAATGAGCTGCCAGCAGACAGAGATTAAATAAGTAAAAGGTAATATAGTCCATGAAATAAACTTCCTGAATATACAGGAACATTAGTAATGATTTGCCCGATACAGAGTGTTGCACAGGATTGATGAATGCATAATTGATACAGAACTATAATTTTCCTAGTCTATTTATTTATTTTTATTTATTTATTTATTTGTTTGATGACTGAGGTAGTCCACTGGGCCAATGGTGAGCCCGTTTACAGTGGAGGCCAGGGGAGAAAAGCTCCAAGAATTACATTTACACTGAAGTTTTTACTTTGAAGTTTTAAGTGTTTACAATGATTAAAATATTGAAGAATTAAGACACAAAATTATGTGCAAAAAAATGTAAAAGCAGGACATTTTTGCAAAAATAAGCAATTTGTCATAAATCAGAGTACATGATGGCAATGGCTACTTGTTGCTAGCCTGTTACAGCTAGGAGGATTGAACATTTACAGAATACATAAACATTTTGTTGGAGAATTTAGCAAGGAGAAATGCAAAACAGAACAACTATCCTATCAGGAGTATGTGTAAAAAATTCTTGAGGGGAGAGTGTGTGTTTTTCCGTGATAGAGGTCGAGCAAGGTGGATTTAAGGGGTTATGTTAGAGTGTGACATGGGCATACCCATTTAGATGGCAGGTAAGAGAAAAGCTGAGATTTGAAATTTGTATGGTTAGGTAAGTTGCATAGGTGAGGGGCGAGAGAGTTCCACAGTTTAGCCAAGTAGGGCATTAATAGCTGGCCTGGTGGTCACGAAAGTTTGTGGACTTGGAGGAGATTTTGGTTTAAGAATCTGAGTGAGCAGTTGGGTATATAGGTTTTTAAGGTAATGGCGAGGGATGGGCAGTTTGTAGGTTTAAAGATGAACTTGTGGCCAATGATGAGTTGAAGGTAGCTGAGATAGTTAGGTCAGAAAGTATGGTTTATTGTTTCACTGACAGTAACATTACTTTGCACAACACACACATAATAATCACAGAATCGATGGGAAGCATATTTTTGTACTGTAGCTGTAATAGTATCCCTTAATACTGTACTGATACTGTAGAAATCGAACTATGCATTGTCAAAAGCACTATTATGTGAAGCAGACAAGAATGAATGTTTTGCAATATAATGATACTTGTTTGCTAGACACATACAAAGAATAGCACAGTTTTGCACTGCACTACTGCTAAACATGTTTTCACTGTACAAGGTTTTAACAAATTAATTTTTACTGACTGATTCTCAACTTATTAATTGTGTTAACTATAGAAAAATCACCACTGCTGCTGCAGGTTTTATTTGCATATAGGCATTGATTCTCTGGGTCTGGTATTTTACCTTTTCTCCCTGCTGTGGAGTGTAGAGTTAGTGTATGTAAGTATAGATGTGTGGTGGGTTCAAGCCCTCTAAATTGGAGACACAAGAGGGATTACCAACCAGCAAATGATACTTTTAAATCGTTTTTGTCAGACGGCTTTCTTTTTGGCTCTGGCAGAAACGTCAATGGATTTTAAGTTGAGGAGATATTCTAGATCAGTTTTGCATAACACATACTAAAGCATGCATTGAAGTTAAACAATCGCTAACAAAAACTGACATTTGGACCTCTTAAACCTTGATCTTCATATAATTATTATGAGAAGAAAACAAACAAAACAAACAAGATGGAGAATTCTTAACAGTGTGCTGAAAATAATGTTTTGCACTGTACTGCTGAGATGATTTAATTGCAAATGCTTTCCATATTACAGTGAGACATTTATTTTCACTTTATGGTGATGGCAAACTGTATTGTATTATTTAAAAATTATACCAAAAAACATATATGAAATTGTAGTATGACATTTTAAAAAAGGGAAATGTCCATGCATTGTCTAAAAGAACAAAATGGCAGCAAGATTTCCTTTGGGTCTATATTAGAACATTGAAGTTTCATAGTGGTGTGTGTACAGTTTAGTGTAGGGTTAGATGTAGCATTTTAGGTGTATGTGTGTAGATTGCTGTTTGTTTGGTGTGTTTGTGTTGTGTGTATGTGTGTCGGAACAGGAAATTTTTTCCCATGGAAAAAATTCGCTGTTCTGTATGCTCGACGTTGTTAGCGTTCGCTGAATAGGGGTCGATATTAGAACATTCGATGTTTTAAAAAGTCAATGTTCTAATATCGACCCATTTCCTTTAACTATATATTATAAGAAACCCTGCTGATTAATAGCCATGATAAATGCATTAGGAATATATTGTACTAGAGTTATTAAGTGCAATGATTCCAATGTTTTACATTTTTTTTAGTGCTTCATTTTTGGTGTTAAAAATTCAATTTCCTGTTACTGCTGCTACTCTGCAGTACTTTTAGATTATCTGGCGCAACTCTCATTTTTAATATGCTTGTTTTTGATGGATAATCTACTTGGAATTCTAATTACTTTCCATCCTGCCTACAAAGAGAGTCCTCCAGAGCAATGCATTGCTTGCACATACATGCAAGCTGACAAAATAAAGAGGAAGCAGACACACACACACACACACACACACACACACACACACACACACACACACACACACACACACACACACACACACACACACACACGTGCGTGCACACATAAACACAATAGGCAGGTAAAGCAGCAGTGCTTTGAGCAAATGATATTAAAGCATACTGATGAAATAGATTTCGGAGTGGTGATGTGACATTTTTGTTTTGCATTTTATCATGACAAGGAAGAAAGATATGGCATTTTAAAATGAAACAAGATACTATATTTTAAAATGACTGCAGACACTTTTCAGAGTTAAATAAAAAAGAAAGGTTACATTGTTGGCAACATAGTGCTATTCTGAAGCAAAATATGGTGTGATATCTGAGAGAAGGCAGAGACATTGAGAAATGTTACACTATTCTGTGCTACCCTTTTGCAGCAGAGACAATTAACATACCACTGATTTGAGCATTAGACATTAATGCACAATAGATGGGAAAACAGCATTCCATGTGAAGCTGTGACTTTTTGCTTAGCATTTTAATATGATGGGAAAACAAAATATAACCCTTAAAAAATGTAGACGCCACCATCTGAGACTGTAGTAATTTATAAAAGGTGGTGACAAATAATGTCAGTATCATACTGGTGTCCTATTGACACAGACAGCATTCTGTGATAATTCCAGATTGTGAACAGTAGAGGGATGTTCTTGATATTGTTTTGTGAAACGGATGGTTAAAGCAGGACCAGTTTGTACATTAGATATTAATACACAGTAGATACCTGCTCTTGTAATTAATTGTTCATAGGTTTTTACTAGTAAGCATTTCTTATTAGCTTTCCTGATCATAGATTTGTACTGAGAAGCATATTTCCTTACCTCTCCACTGTAAGTAAGCTTTCTGCTCTGGGATCAACCAAGTTAATTTATTTATTTATTTATTTGCAGTTGGTTTACCAGGATAGTCCATTGGGCCTAAAAGAACCCGTTTTCAATGGAGTCCTGGGGAGAAAAGCTCCAAAAAACAGACACACAAAATAGGTACAAACAATTTAAAAAGCCCTTAAAGCAAACCAGAGGGCAGGAATAAACAATAGATAGCTTAGATACTTATACAAATGTAAAATAGGATACAGTCATTGATTTTGCATTTGAGGTAACATTCATATAATACAGTGTAATAGAAATAGGTAAAATAGATGTGAGTTGTGTAATGACTTTAGAGAGGTAGAGTTGTTTTGTTATAAATGAATGTAGTTATGAAGGGAATGATAAGTTAAGTAGGCTTTGTTGAATAGCTTAAGAATGGATGAAGGATTAAGAGTTCCATATTTTATGATGGATGAGAACAGGAACATTCCCATTGCAACTTTAGATGTGTGTGTAGAGATTTTTGAATGTATAAAGATTAGAGGTGGTAATGGATGGTGGGAGTGAGTTCTAAAGATGGGCTAGGTTAGAGGATAGAAGGTATTTGCCTGGGGACGTGTTGGTTTATGTACTTCTAGTAGGTTTTGGTTGTTAGACCTTAAGACTCTGTCTGGTAGATGTAACTTGAACGCAGAAGACAGGGAGGGACAGAGAGAGGGTTATTTATGAGCTTATGGGCTAGGGTGAGCTGAATGTAGTTGAGCTGATGAGGAAGTTCAAGCCAGTTTAGTTTTTGGAGAGAGGAACAGTGGTGGGTTGATGAGTGTGCTAGCTTAACTTGGCGATCTTATTGTAGCAAGAGGAAAGTTGTTTCTTTAGAGAGGACTGAAGATTTGTTAGGAGAGGTGAGCCATAGAGCAGGGAGGGAATAAGAAAGGAAGAGGAGAGAGCGATTTTAGAGGTCTTTGTGAGGTAATGGTTTTGACGGTAGAGCATACCCAGCTTTTGGTGGGTTTTTTTAATATTTAGTTGAAGATGAGAGTTGAAATTAAGCTGGTTGTCAATTTGGACACCAAGTAACTTAGTTTCGGACACTAGTTCTAGAATTGAGTTGTTTTGACTTATAATCAAGAAATTGTTTGTATTGAAGGGAGTAGTTTTAGAGGGGGTAAATACCATGAGTTTGGTTTTGGAGGCGTTTAGAGCTAGGTGGTTTGTTTTCATCCAATGCTCAGTAATTGAGAAAGCTTCTTGTGTGAGCTTTAGAAGCTTAGGGACAGATGAGGCAGAGCAAATAATGGTAGAATCGTCAGCATATTGGATAATGTCAGAGAATGAGATAGATTTATGAAAATCATTTATAAATATGTTAAAGAGAAGAGGACCAAGTATGGAGCCTTGGGGAACTCCGGTGGGGTATTGAGAAAAGAGGAAGTGGCTTTTCCATTTTACAGCTTGGTGTCTGTTTGATAGGTAGCTGGAGAACCAGTTTATAGAGGAGGGAGAAAGGTTAAGGTTGGAAAGTTTAGTTAGGAGCAGACTGTGTGAGATAGTATCAAAGGCCTTAGAAAGGTCAAGTAGTAGGGTGGAGACAATTTTCCGAATCACGTGCTTTATTGATGGTTTCAAGAAAGGAGAGGAGGGCTGTCATGGTGCTATGGTTTGGCCTAAAGCCATGTTGTGTAGATGTAAGAAGGTTATTTTCTAAAAGATATGGTAGTAGTTGAAGTTGGACACATTTTTCTAGTAGCTTAGAAATGGGGACAGGATAGCAATTGGAAGTTGTTAACACTGCAGTTTTTCCACCTTTATGGAGGGATGATGAAGGCTTGTTTCCAGAGTTGGGGCACTGTACATTCCAGGATTGAGCGGTTGATGAGAATGCTTATGGGATAGGCAATTCCATCAGCAGCTATGCTTAGGAAGTATGAGGGATGTTATCAGGTGCATTAGTGCCGGGCTTCAATTTTCAAGGAGTTTCTTTATTGTAGAAATGGGTATAGGTTTTAATGAGAAGGAGCAGAGTGGGAGGAAAGTATTTGATACTGGTAAGGATGATGAGGAAGTTAGAGTAGGTGAAGAGTTAGTAGCTGGGAATGGGGAAGTAAGAGAAGTGCATGGTGGTTTTTTATGGAGAGGGTGAGGGGTATTGGATGACAAGGTGGAAGTAGAAAAGGAGGAAGTTAGTTTGCTAATAGAGTCAATGAAGAAGGAGTTAAATTGAGTAGCCAAGTCTAGGTCTGGGGCATTTGGATCAGGGGTGGGGTGTGTGGTTTGCTAGGGTTAAGGAGGGTAGAGATTCCTTTCCAGAATCTCTGTGGATTTGTTTTATTATTGTTTTGAAGGGTAAAGAAATAATTTTGTCTGTCAGAGATAGTAAGCTTTTTACTTTGTTTCAGTGTTCTATATTCAATGTGGATTTGGTGGTCTTAATTTTCTGGTAAAGTGCCCAGGCTTTATCTCTGAGGCGCATGGCTGCTAATGTATTTTTGGTAATCCAGGGGCAGAGTTATTTTTATTCGCTTTGTCCTTAAGGGGCTTGGGAATCAAGTATCTTTAAGAATGTAGAGTTAAAGTGGGAGACTGCATCATCTAAGGATAGTGTCTTTAGATTGTTCCAATTAATCGCTTTTAGAGAATTTGAAAAGTTTGTTGGGTTGAAATTTTTGTGGTTGCGGGTAGTAATATAAGTGTGGGGGTATTGAGAGATGCAGGGGAGTTGATAAGTGAAGATGGGCATATGATCACTTAGAGCGTCGGGAAGAATACCGCTGTCAGAGTGATAGTGTGGGTGTGAGACAAGGATCCAATCTAATATACTGCCACAGGAAATATTTTTAGATGGACGAGTTACTTCGTTGATTAGCTGGGAGAAGTTATATAGGTTAATGTTAAGGGGGTTGGTTGGAGATTGAATGGAGGTCCAATTGATATTTACATCGCCTAAAATTATGGTTTCATTACTAATGTTGTTGGAGAGCCAAGAGAGGATGTCTTCTAATGTAGAGATATTGTCACCAGGGGATATAGAGAGATACAAGACATATGTGTTTATGCTTGTTGACTTGTAGGAGGGTGAGGAGTATTTCAGCATTGTTGAATTGTGGAATAGGTTTGTCGAGGGAGTAATTAACAAGGATGTTGAAAATAAGAGAGCTACACCACACTTTTTATGGGACCTGTCTTTTCTAATGATAGAGTAGTTAGGTGGAATTATTTGAGTCTTTTATAGAGGGTTTTAGTCATGTTTCTGTCATTGATAGGTTGTCAGGTTTATTATATGTGAGCCACGCTTGGACGGTTGCTATTTTGTTGACTTTGCTTTGGGACTTTAAAGTAAGTAATAGAGGCTTGTGTATGGTGGTAGAGGTAAAGGGGCCTGGGTTGGGATGAATATCGCCTGATAAGAGACAGGTAGCTAGGTGAAGGATGTGGTTGGAGAGGTAATTAAGTAGTTTAGTAAAAGGATTGGGTACTGTAGTGATGGTGAAGGGGTTTTTGGTAGTAGTGGGGATGGAGAGTTTAGGAGAAGTGAGTATTTTGTAGGAGAAGAATAAGTGTTGTTTTATAGGAAATAGATGGGGAGAGATAGGTGAGTGTGAGTGTGAGAGGGGGGAAGTTTGATGGCGGTTGTGTGATAGAGACGTGAATGGTGGCAGTTTCTAGGTTGGGTGAGGTAGTGAAGATAGGAAAGCTTTAGAAGTAATAATAGTAAAATAGAGATAGATGAAGGTTTTAAAAGCATGATGATTAAGGTTACTTAGTTAGTAGTAAGCTAAATGAATTAAGTATGTTTTAAAGGTAAATATAGGAGGATGTGGTGGTATAGGCGAAGATTGTAGTGGGGAGTGCAGAGTTAAGAAGGAGGTGGTAGAAATGGTAGAAGCTGGTGTAAGGGGAAAGATAAGGTCAGTTATCAGAGTTAAAGTGTAGATCTGGAGTCTGATGGTGTAGTTAATTAGAGGGTGTGGTAACAAGGAGGTGAATAGAAGATACTGGGTGTGTCAAGGGTATCGGTGATGGATTGGTGTAGGGAGGAAGTGGGTGTGGTAAGAAGAGGAAATATAGCTAGTGGTGCTGGGGGCGGGTGGGAATTGGGGGCGGGGTAGGGGGGCGGAGTGAGCCTGTAGGGCAAACGAAGCGGGAAACACTAGGAGAAGGATGAGAGCCAATCAGTGGAGCTTAGATTGCAGGAAAATAAGCTGTAAGAGGGTAAGTAAGGTTCTGGATGTAATAGGTGGAGTGGGCTGAGAGTTCAGTGAGAGATGAAAGTAAAGGCTAGTAAGGGAAGAAAGCAAGAAGTAAGTAAAGTAATGGAATATCAGTGGGAGGGTACCCTCTTGTGATAAGTGTAGAAGTACACTAGGTCACTAGGGCAGCGAATGGGCTAAAGAGGATTGAATGGGAAGGAGCCTGTAAGGATTAGAGAAATTAGAATGAGGGTGAGAGTAGAGAGGCAAAGATAAGAGGGGTATAGGCCACTGGCTAACCTGGCGGGGAGATAGCGTACACAAATAACAACAAGGAGTAAAATTACAGAAGCTTGGTAGCAGCAGATACACGTACTTTCTCAATGTCCTTTGGGGAGACTTGCTTCAACCTTCCCAGCAGGGGTTAAGGCAGCAGAGAGGTAAATATTGCAGGACCACAGAACAATGGAAGAATCTGATGACTTTAGTTGGGTATAAGTATCCACCCAGGCGAGGTCCCAAGGGGAATATGCAGGGTAAAAAACAGTTCCTCAATGTCCTTTGGGGAGACTTGCTTCAACCTTCCCAGCAGGGGTTAAGGCAGCAGAGAGGTAAATATTGCAGGACCACAGAACAATGGAAGAATCTGATGACTTTAGTTGGGTATAAGTATCCACCCAGGCGAGGTCCCAAGGGGAATATGCAGGGTAAAAACAGTTCCTCAATGTCCTTTGGGAGACTTGCTTCAACCTTCCCAGCAGGGGTTAAGGCAGCAGAGAGGTAAATATTGCAGGACCACAGAACAATGGAAGAATCTGATGACTTTAGTTGGGTATAAGTATCCACCCAGGCGAGGTCCCAAGGGGAATATGCAGGGTAAAAAACAGAAATGGAGCACACTCCTAGCCAGGTGCATACAGCAGCCAAGGATGGGTAGTGAAATGAAATCCACAAAAATTTAATTTTATAACTTTGAGTTCTGCTGACAATTTCCAAAGTGGATGCCCATTTGACACCAATTTGTTTTTAACGCACTCCCTAAAGTAACAGTTATATAGCTATAGCTTGCAATACTTTAACAGTTTTTCAAAAGCATGCAGCTGGGTTTTCAGCTACAGTCCTTGATTATCTACTTCTACAGCATTACTCTGAAAATCAAATCTATTGTGTAGCCATTTAGCAAGCTTGACAAAATTAGTGTTAAAGATTAAGTTACCATAACTAGAAACTTGAGATGTTTTATTGCCTAAAGCAGGGACTAGCAAAAAGGTTAGTATGTTGTACAATTCAGTGTTTGCTTTGTATGCTATGCAGGGATGATATCTCATGTGTGCAGTTCATTACCTCCCCTTAAGTTAGTTGAAACTTCATTCAGCTGTAGTGTAAACCATTGGATAAGAAGGGTAAGTTTACCCACAGATTGCTTGAACATGTATTGAGTGACAAAATTAACAGTACCATCATCCTTACTGTTTCCTGCTGACAGTATGACATCCCTTGGAGACTGAAGCTCAAAAATAAAACATGAACCAGGAACCATGAAAACTACAACAACAAAAAAAAAATTAGCTTGCTCCAGCCATTAGATCAGACCTTCCCTTTGGAGTAGCAGTCACTGCTGCTGGGGGGACTTCCAAGGCCATGAATGTGGAAATCCGCAATAAGGGAATTAGAGCTGAGGACTTGAAAGCTGACAACTCTGACACTATCGAAGAACCAAAACCAAAGGCCACAAAGATGGAGCTGAAGTAACTATCTGAATCCTCAGCTCTGAGACTGCATCTGCTTCAGCAAAGCTGGAGTTGAATGAACTGGATTTCAAATTCCTGTAGATGAAGCAATATGGTAGATTGGCTCCATAGCTACAGGATCTGAATGGAACATCAGTTCCAAACTGACCAGTGACAAAAGTCAAACTGGAAAAGGAGCTAGGAACACTGGCATCTGGGTAGATCTGACCACCTTTGGTGTTAGAGCGGACAGAATGATCCCCATCTCAATGTGTGTCTTCAGAAATGTCTACATCAGACACTCCAAATTGGCTTGCAAAGTGCACTTATAAGACCTGAAAGACCTGATGGCAAGTGTTGAGGAATGTCTAGATGGGGGAGAAAGGGTGCTGATCCAATTTTTCTGAAGCTGTCAGTTTCTTAGCAGAGTCCTGTACAGTGACTGGATCCAAAGGGTCAGGATCAGTTGATGGGGTATATACTGTTGTGTGGGCCCTGTGCTCTTTGAACCTCAGAATCTTCAGGATCAAGGTAGTAGCCTAGGATTTGGCATGTCTCTGTTTCAGATTGCTTGGTAAGTTTATCCAGTAGTTTCTTTGGCTCAACCAGTTTTGAATCCAAGGAACAAGTGTTCTTCCTGTCCACCAATGCTCTACACCTTAACCCTTTACAAACCTTACAACTGACTAATAAATGGGGAGCCCTAAAACATAACTTTCTGTCCTCACTTGGTTCACTTCTTGAAGTTGGATTATTTCTCCATGCCAATAAGGTTGACCTAGGCTATAATCTATAAACTGCAAACAGTAACTAACACTCAAACTTCTAAACAACTCACTATAGTAAGTATAATATTGGTTAAACTAAAGCAGGTAGAAGAGTTCAACAGCAGCTAGAAACAGCATTATGAGAAAGAGGCTAATACTAAGGAAAATAAAAAAGGATGAAATGTGAGAGTACATTAACTGTAAAGGTACTCTAAATATATTCTTAATAAGATTAACTCATAGGGTATTATAGAGTGTATACACACACACACACACACACACACACACACACACACACACACACACACATACACACACACGTGTGAGTGTGTGTGTGTGTCTATACATATATATATATATATATATATATATATATATATATATATATATATATAAATTACAAATAGTCTGAGATGGAACACTTAGCTGAGAAGTGATACTGTGATGAGATCTGGAGTAACTAAGGGGATTGTTGCATAACCAAATCCTGTCCTGTATTATCTACTGACTAGTATTTTTGCATCTATTTTATTTTTATTGTGTTTATTTTTGTATTTTTTTTCACTTTATTAACAACAGTCATTCTTGATTAAAACTTCACAAACATTGCACTCCTAGCTATTAAAAAACAAAGAAAAAAATGAAAATTCCAAAAGACATTTCTTTCTATACAGAAATAATCATGCATATTTCAAAACTATTTAACCATTTGTAACAAAAGCATCCCAATCTTCAATCAGTAGCACTATAGATGGACATTAATATTATGATTCTTCTTCTGGCTTTTCCCGGTTAGGGGTTGCCACAGCAGATCACCTTTCCGCTCATGATTAGCAGTGGAGTTTTATGGTGTTGAGTTGCCACCCTGGTGCCCAACCTTCCACTGTAGGCACACACACACATGCACTCACACCTAGGGCCAATTTAGAGTGTCCAATCCACCTACAGCATGTCTTTGGGAGGAAACCAGAGCAAACCTACTTGACCACAGGGAGGACATGCAGACTCCACACAGAATGCACCCCAGCCAAGGATCAAACCGGAGAACCTCTTGCTGTGAAGTGGCAACGCTAACTGCTGAACCACCGCGGCTGTCCACATTAACATTATGATTAATATAATAAAAAAGTAAACATACTGCATCAATAAAACATTCCCTGGGATTCAGCAAGCTCTATATGCAGTGCAGGTATAGTGCAAGAGCTGCTGCAGGCAATATGTCCGACAAGCGATCCAGGAACGAGCTCCCAGGATGTGCACGAGCGCTCCTACACTAGTCCTCTGCGGACACCACTGCTATATGCTAATTACTCCATTTGCTAGTATAAAACATGCAAATGAGGTGAATTAGTGATCCAGGAAGTAGGCAGGTGTCTGTGTAGGAATAGTGTGACCTGCAAAAATGTATTTGGTTACTAAAAAAATACATTTCTGCAAATTACAAAACAGAGGCATGATAGCTCCAAAGAAAGCATGTATTCAATGTAGTAGGCATGCCAATGGCCAAATATATGGCCATTGGCATGGGAAATAGTTGCAAAATTATAAAAAATAACTTTTATTTTTTTTCTGGCCGATTTCGGACATTTAAGCATAGGGCAGTGGTGTGCAAACGGGATCGGCCCAAAAATATGAAAAAAAGTTGGAAATAAGCTTTTAAACCAAAATCAGCATTTTGCCATGATAGTCAATGGCATGCATAAGACAACAATTCCAGGGAATAGTGGTTGCTAAGGGGGAAGGTTCAGTGTGAGTGTGGTAACTATGAATTAGCATTCTGTTTTATGCAAATGAGGGGACTGATATTGAATCTCAGAATTCCTCTCAGTGTTAGCTTGCACCCAACCGTGTAGGTGCAGCAACACCATAGTATAAGTATAAGAGGTAAATGACCTCATAAGGGGGAGTGTCATGCATGCTGTAAGCTAATTGGAGTTCTGTGGCCCATGTTTGCCCTTAGCTAACCACAGTGTCTGAGGCTTTCTAGCAGTGTTTACATTGCCTAAACAGGTGTGTGCACCGCTCACTGAGTTTTAAACAAACAAAAATAAAACAGGAAATAGCAGCTCTGTCCACATCTGAGCACTGGGTATGTGCGGCGCACCTCGGGGCTTAAACAGGAAGGCAATGGTAAGGGAAAACAGCAGCAGGAAGGCAATCAAGGAGAACTAGCATAGCTGGCAGTTGAAATGTATCAGAATCAGGAAATTACACAGGCAGCAGCCCAGCCCACCACACTACTATAAACTATGCAAATACCTTTCACTTTTGTTTTTCCCACAAACTCTACACCACCGGTGTGCACAGACAGGGAAATTTTACCGGACATAACTAACAAAATGTTAGGGCTGCTGTTGCTGTCATACATCAATATGTGGAAGAGACTGAGGGTGGTGAGGATGTGAATGCTGATGACCAACCCACAGTGAGGAGGAGGAGAAGAGTGTACAGACCCAGGGTATCCTACCAGGGCTACATGAGCTGGAGACAGTGAAGCACTATAGGGTGGACAGGGACATTCTACAGCAAATTATTAAGCTGTGCCAGCCACGCCTCACACAAAGAAACCAACAGAGGGGAACCCATCCCAGTGGATACCAAGGTATGTGTAGGCTTAAGAATACTAGCCACAGGTACATTCCAAAGGCAAACTGGGGATATCATGCTGATCTCACACGCATCAGCATCCAAGGTACTTCCCCAGTTCCTGGATGCCATGTCAGCACATGCCGGTGAGCACATATATTTCCTCAAAACCCACGAGGCATTGACCAGTAATATGCATCTCTTCCACCAAATAGAAGAATACCCTGAGGTAGTGAGTGTTATAGACTGCACACGCATACACATCAAAGTACCACACGGTGAGCGGGGTAGGGTCCACATAAACTGCAAGGGCTTCCCCTCCATCAACTGCCAGGTCATGTGCGATGCTCAGTGCATTATCTTGAATGTGTGTGCTGGCACCCCTGGAAGCTATCACAACTCCCACATCTGGCATATGACACAGCTGTACCAGAAATGTGCCAAAGGGGACATCCCATATGACTACCTAGTGGGAGATGCTGGTTACGCACTGGAGCCGTGGCTGATGACACCCATCAGAAATGCACATGCACACGAACAAGAACTCCATAATGAAGCACATGCACAAACCAGAATCATAATAGAGCTTGTGTTTGGGATGCTCAAGTCATGGTTCCACTGCCAGGACATATCTGGTGGAGCCTTGCAGTACTCTCCAGCTACATGTACACACATTTCCATTGTATGTGCCATGCTACACAATATGATCTTGTGGAAACAGCTGCAGCAGGAACAGCATGGGGCAAGGCCACATAGCTCCCCACCATTGCCAAGGTCTCACAGGTATAGAGGGACTTGGAGGAGGAACAACCTGAGCCTTCCCATGTAGGCAGAAGGAGGCATGCCCAGTATGGCCAGGCTTTGGCAAAGAGGCAATGCATAGCACATACACTGAAATAGTAGGAACCCAGGGAATGACACCTCTCTCTGACACACTCATACAGCAAAAGGGATGCCAAACATGATGCTACCTGTGCTTTACTATGTTTAGGGATTGTACTATGTGCATCAGACATAGTCAGCCCTCCAGCATCGTCCTTAATACTGGCACAGCCACAAGGTAAGTCATTCTTCCTATCAATTGCCAAATGGAGTAGTATGTTCTGGTAGTTGTATCTATGGTATGGATGTGAACATGCAAAGAAATCGGGAGGCTGAATGGCATGGCAGTAGATAGTGGACACCTACATGGGCAGCATGAAATCCATAACAAATACTGGTGTCAACAAAGTAGGCAGTACTAGACAAGGTGAAAAATCCCACTGCAGTACATGTGGTGGCCCAAATGTGTGTCCATAGGGCACACACGTGCATGTCATTGAGGCTCACATACCCAACAATAGCCTCAGCCAGCAGGACAGGTGTACATGACCATAAAGAAAGGCTGTGCTAAGGCCTCAAATTGATGGCAATGGTGAACAGCCCCCCCTCCAGACCTACACAGACAGACTACACCAGGTCTGGCATTTGTATGTTAGTTCTGAAGGGTAAGAAGTCTGAAACTGAAATGTAGGTCAATGAAACCTAAGATCTATACTCTACTGATATGCCTCTAGTCTGCATGATAGGTCAGAATAAAAAACGAAACGGAAGACAAAAGAGTACCTGAAATACCAGTGCAATCATAGAAAATGATTAAAGTCGTCAGGTGCGCCCCCCCCCCCCCGCCACAATCCTTTGTAGAAATTCAGCAACATGTACATGTGGGTTTAATAACAGTGGAGCACAGATTACCTGAGCTGACCCAGTTTACAGGATAGATTGTTGCATGTGTACAATATGCAGGGGTCCATGTGTTAGGTTGTTGTGTGTTCAATATTGTCTGGAAGTGGTCAGCATGTAGGCATGGAGGGTTGTGTCTCCATGGCCTATGGCCAGTACTGTTGATGACAGGGCCATATTCCAACTGCAGTGCCAACCACAATGCATCTCACCAATAACCATGTCAGCAGTCATCCATACTCACTGTCCAGATATCAATATCTCTCGCCATCTGAAAGATGGACATGCCATGAATGTGGGCCCTGCATACAGACAGTGCACAGGTGGAAGTACCCTAGACAGAGTACATAAAATGTAACTGTCAACTTCACACACATTTGGAATTGTACATACAGGTTAGCAGCATATTAGTTGTCTGTATAGTATGGAATACAAGTGTAGTCTGGCCAATCAGTGGCAGACCACAAACGGCACAGATATGAAGTAATGAGAGACTGCCTATGTCCCCCCACAAAGCAGCATAAGGGAAACGTCCCAGGTATATCTGTGAGTCAGCTGCAAAAAGCTTCCATATCATACATGCATTCAGTTCACCCCACCATCAGCCACAAGTTTATCACAGGTCATATCCCTGCTGTTGTGAATGAGTGCAGTATGACCCCCCCACTTCTGTATGGGAATACCCACAGAATGCGGCATGCTGAGGAGGTGTCCCACGCAGGTGTGTCCCTAGCTGTAAGCAGCACCCTGCCAGCATCCAGACCAATGTATTAATATGGACAGGAACTATTGCCATTAACACCTTGCACACTTACCCTGTCACCCCAGTGGCTCACAGCATGGAAATGTAGGAGTGACAGAATGCGCTGGCCTTCTACAGATGGCCTGCATCACTACCAAGTGGCCTACAGTCCTCTGTCAAAGGTCTGTGCCTCACCCATACTGCCAATGTGGAGTACTTCATGGGGTCCCAACTAACAACATAACACAGTCAACAAAACACAAATGCAAGGCCATGTTGACAAATCTCAGTAGCATGCTCACCATGTCCAACTGCATGAACTGTGGACCAACTCCTAAATATCACTGGGATGAAAGGACAACTATAGGGATACTCCTCAGATATTGCTCACATAATGTTAGGAAGAGGATAGAATAACAGAGTGGGGGGGGTTAGAAGCATGTACGTCATGAAGTGTGTGAAGTGTGTGAAGTCTGAAACTCTGATGTGTGCCCATACTACCCCTGCCTGCAAACCCAGTAATGGGTGGCTACCAACCTGCTCATAAACCACAATGTGAAGGGGAACTGATCAGATATATGAGCCCTGCCTCTGGGTAACCTGGGTGAATCTGTACAGCTGAGAGGTATGGCCACAGCAGGATATCGCCATTCTGTTACATTGATATATGTACAAGCAGGGGATCCTCAGCCACCGCAGTACCAAGGTGCTGGACCATTTACACAGACCCATCAGCAAGTGTCTGCAGCTACCCCTCCAGAATGGTATGAGTGTGCAAGAATATGTAGGCTGAAGACTACAATACTAGACATAGCTTCATTTATCTTGTTTTTCCCAGGAAATAACTGTGAGAAAATAAGTATATCTGTCAGTAATTCATGACATAAGACGTCACGTGTAAAACAGTATATATGTCTGAATATCTCTGCTAACACCAACCATGTAACACAAGCAGCACAAACAAAATAGTTACAGTATTCCACTATGTGTCGCCCATTGTGACTTCATATTGTCAATCTATCCACAAATAACCTGCAGAAACAGGTTGCTAGCTGTAGGTGTAGAACACCAAATCCTGGACTGGAGTACAACCTACCTGGAATGGATTCACACACTCAATACAGAAGGCCATACTGGACATGCTCCTACAGCACAGTGGACTATACATATCTGTCAGTCACTGATGTCTGTGCACACACACCAAATTATACACCATTCATGCTTTGCACACACATTGGATAGGAATGCTCACACATATCCAAGGCCAACACACTATAATATGTCAAACATACACACACACACACACACACACACACACACACACACACACACACACACACACACACACACACACACACAGAGATGTGAGGAAGAGAGAGACAGACAGTGACAGAGAGATTTCCATCATGAGGCCTGTCCCATCCACCACACATCCAATTGGCCAATATTACATGATGTGCTGATGCCAATCACTGTAGACATTGCTTTTGGTAGCCCTCAGCCGTATAGTGTCTGTGGAGCTTGTGATAACTGTGTAAAACGATAGTACAAATCAATATTCATCTAGCATTTGTATACCCAGGCCTGTCAAATGTAAAGTTGTGTGTGACTGAGTGTGTGTGTGTGTGTGTGTGTGTGTGTGTGTGTGTGTGTGTGTGTGTGTGTGTGTGTGTGTGTGTGTGTGTTTCCAGAAGAATGGTTTATGGCCCATTCACACACACTGCACTTTCCATTGCCCATGTTAGCACTCCTGCTGATGTCAGTCACCTTGAAATAATCCTCTGGCCAAGTCTCAGCCCTATAAGCTGCATGGCGTTTGCGATATATGTGTAATACTGTAGTGTAGAAAACTCATTAGGCAGGAGTTCTAATCCCAAACATGGCAACTATGAATGTGTGTGTGTGTGTGTGTGTGTGTGTGTGTGTGTGTGTGTGTGTCTGTCTGTCTGTCATGAGTATCCTGTGTGGAGATTGCTGTGATTGTGTAATAACAGGATCCATTGTGGGGTGGGTTTTGCTAAATTATTATGTTGAGGACCTAGTATATGTCACAATGTCCACCTTACAAGGACAACAGATGTCAAGCACTGGAGAGGTTGGTGTAGACAATCCATAGCCCTACATGTGACATTATGGATTGGTGAAAAATATAGGCAACTCTTTTATTACTCAGAGAACACTCCCCACCCACATCTCATACACAAACACACTTGGCTAGGCAACAACCACTATATTGGTAGCTCCCTGCATATTGCCTCACAGATGGTAGCCATGGTATGATTGCAGTGGACTACATGCCTGTTGACCACAACAGTGCCACTGATATCAGAAAGTACTTTGATATGTTACATCTCCTGACTGAGTGTGTGTTATCCAGCAAGTAAAGGGACATGGCACCCTGTTCCATCACCAAATAAATGTGTACAGTCACCAATTTGCTATGTTCCCCACTGGAAGCCTGCCAAAACTGTAGTCTGCAAGTGTAACCCACAAAGGGAATACCATGCCTTATACACATGCCCTTTATGGACAGATGCCACTAACTTCCTGAATACCTGCATCATGCTGTCAATGTAGGTACAAACATGACTTCAGTTACATAGCCAGGTCTCACCAAATGAGGTCAGGAATGCCACATCAGAAGATAAAAATCTGTCCACACAACATGCACCAGAGACCTCAAGTACACTTCCACACATCAAAGAACATGTGTGTGGGACATGTGCACAACCCAGACACTGTCCATGTTATGGAATATAGATCACATACATGGGAAGCAGTGCACATCACTGGCCACCCACAATAGTAACCCAGATGCATGGGTGATGAATACAATGCCCACCACTGGGGACCACTCCAGCGACTACACCCCTGAGCCACACTGGGGACTATTGTCATGTGGCTTGATGCCAAAGTATTCCCTTTGCCTAACCTTGTACAACCTTCAGGCCCATTCACCTACTACACACCTGTGAAGCAATGAACCTATGCATCTCAGTACTGGCAAGTGTGTGTGTGCGTGTGAGTGAATGGTTTTGAAGCCATTCACACTCACTATACCTCCTGTTGCCCTACTTTAGCATGCCTGCTGATGTCATTCACCTTGAAATAACCCTTTGGCCATATTTCAGCCCTATAAGCTCTGTGGCTCTTGGGATAACTGTGTAATACTGTAGTGTAGCAAACTAGTTAGGTAAGAGTTCTAATACTGATTTTGCAACTGTGATAATGTGTGTGTTTCTCTGAGAGAGTGTGTGCGTGTGTGTGTGTGAGTGTCTTTGCTGACACCTGATTTTGTGGACATTCACACTTACTACACTTCCCTTACCCCTTTTTAGCACTGCTGCTGATGTCACTCAGCTTGAAAGATACCTTTGGACAACTCTGCAACATATAAGCTCTGTGGTGTGTGCAATAACTGTGTAACAGTGTAATAGCAATATATAGTTAGGTAGGGGGTTGAAACTCAGTACTGGTAAGTGTGTGTTTGTGTGTCATCAGTATTCTGTGTGGGTGTTGGGGTGATTGTGTAATGACAGGATCCATTGCAGTGTGGGGTTTGCTGCATTATTATATTGAGGATCTATATGTCCCAATGTCCACATTACAAGGCCAACAGTTTTCAAACACTGTAGAGGTTGTTGTAGACAATCCTCAGCCATAAATGTGTACAGCCATGTGCAATTACTATGTGACAGTATAGATTAGTAAACAATATAGGCAACTGTTATAATACCCAGATACCACTCTCCACCCACGGATCACACACAAACACGCTTGTCTCTTACTCCCTTTCCTTCTTAACTTTTCTCTGTCTCTATCTCTCTCCCCCTCTCTGGTGGATGTAGAAAAGTACATCTGTTTTGCATAGGCAACAGCTTGAGTTTTGTATGTTATGCTCATGATCAGCTGAAGGCCTGTGTATGAATTGGAGTCCCCCACTTGCTAATTGCATGTGGAACAGCTGTAGTATTATTCCTACAGCCAGTTGCATGAAAACACACTCCTATAACTAAGCACTTCATGTGGGTGGTGGCCCTTTTCCTTCACTGTGAGCAGGACTTTATGTGGGTGTCTGACAAACAGCATCACAGAAGGTAGCTGGAAATACCTCTTACAGCATACACTATGAAGACAGGCCAACAAACAGGAGGGGGGTGTTCCAGACATGGGGGCAGAATGTAAGTATTGCTGTTCTACATTTGAAGTAATGTTGATTCAACAGGGTTTGTGTGGATATGGCTGTTCTACATGATTTAAAGTCTGGCATGACAGTGTTATGTGGTTGAAGAAACTCTCACCTGTCGGGCTATCTACAGACTGGCCAGAGTTTGGAGTCTTAGATGTGGTGTGTTACTCACACATTTCCTACCTTTAGAAATGCAGTAGCATACTTTGATGATTGCAGTCAGTACATGGTGACAGCCATGTGAGTTATTGACTTCATATCCCTCAGAAGAGATATGTCACAACAAACTCTGGACTTTTCACAGTTTATCACAGCAAAATATCAATATTGGCTCTGTGTTTGTGCCTTTGTCACCCAAGTCTGTCACCCTTTGTCCATATATCATGCAGTAAGAGTTGCATATGTATAGAATATCATTATTTACTGACATCATACCTGATAACAAGCCAGTGATATATCAGACTGCTAGACATGTTATATATAGTAGGTCTTATATTTGAGGACAAAACCTGGACATTCTGTTGTAGTCTGTACAGTAGTAAGGTATGTGTACTTGTGGTGATTGTTTACAGAGTGTCAGTATTGTGTAGCAGTGTATTGTGAATATGTTACTTGGCCTGTGTACAGACTGTGGTAGATGTCAGTGTTCTTGGTCCTTTTCTAGCTGATGTTGCATGCTGCTCCAGTTTCTTTTACCCTATCAGCATATATGTTTGTAGGGCCAGACTGAGACATGTCCCATACCACAGTCAGGCATCAGACTACACTGTGAATTGGCCCAGTATATGTAGGATTAGTGTGTGAGTGGCAAATATGAGGATGGTTTTGTTCACACAGTCCATATACTTTACTATTAATTAGGCTTACCATAATGTGAGTGTGACTGTGCTGAGATTGGTTGTGGGCATGCACTTTCACATTGGTGTCTGCTACTCCATGCTGTTACATGCCTGTAGTGGCTGCTATATTTGCAAGTACATGTGTAGTCCCCCATAGAAAACTTGGGTCAGTGTTGTGGTAGTCTGCCTGTAGTATACACAGTGTTTTGTGACATGCATAGCAGCTCAGTGTATTTACCTAGTGTGATGTTATGTCAAGATATTTGTCTGATGTACTGTTGCCTGGCCACCATATGTGTTGTGTATTTCTAAAAAAGCAGTGGGATGCTGTGATGATGTATGTCACTAACTAGTGGGAAGTACGTGGGCTTGGGACCTCTGCTCCTCCGGTTAATATGTGTTAGGACAGACAGGAGGGTTTGAATGCATCAACTCTTTGAGCTTATCGATTCCAGTATTTGTGTGATACCCCTATTTTTTTTGGCTGTAAACATCCCCTTTGACAGGCTTGATCCACGCATCTTGCACTAAGGAGTTCTATGTATACCTCTGGACTGACCAGAGTTTGCCAGACTGTCCACGTGTATTGGTCATATTTCTGCTGTATTCCACAGGATCATTACTGTGATTTGTGTGGTACTTCACTATAATGATTTTATGATGTCTGTCAATAACTGATGGCATACATGTCAGTATTAGAAGTGACTTCCTACACAATATGTCTGTTGACACAACCCCATGTTACTGTAGCAACATTCTACATTATAACTGCAATACTTACATTACATTCCCTTGCATTAAGAGGTTGTGACCTATGGTGCTGAGGTATGTCTCCACTACATACATGTTATGGGCATATGTTATATATACATACACACACCCACATACACACACACACACACACACACACACACACACACACACACACACACATATATATATATATGTGTGTGTGTGTGTGTGTGTGTGTGTGTGTGTGTGTGTGTGTGTGTGTGTGTGAATGTACATGTATACATATATCTACGTATGTATATGTGTATATATATATATATATATATATATATATATATATATATATATATATATATATGTCCTTGTTATGTGTAAACATGAGTGGTGTATATATCTTCCAAGATGTATCCCACCATATTTATCTGATATGTGTATATTTAGATATAAAAACATGACCGATTCAACACTATTTACACTTATAAGTACTAAACAATTTTAGTAGTCAAAGCAGCTGCTTGTTACTATTCAGTATGTGTACATTTGAAAAAAACAACAGACCTCTTCACAGATCTGATGGCTTAGTGGTTAACTGCTGTGACTATGGTGTACAGGGTCCTGGGTTCAAGACTTGCAAGGAATGTTTATTCAGTTGCTAGGCAGAACAAGGGCTGTTGGATACAGAGTGGTTAAGGCAGGTTTGTATGGGTTTGTGCAACAGTAAGAGGTGCTAACATTTGGTTAAACGAATATGCGCTTACACCATGTAGGCTTTGCTTACCTGTGTGCAAATCTGCTTAGCAGTTACATTTAAGCAATGCTTACACATCATAAGCATAGCTTAGCCCTGCTAACAAGTGATCACATTCCCATCTTATAAAATAGCAGGGTAATGACATCTTTAATAAGTGTATTTGTTCCCATGTACATACCATGCTTCTATGTGCTGTCATTACAGTAGCAAGGGGTGTAAGTATATTAAGCAACCAAGATTACCAATCCAATGAACAAAGGATTCACTGCAACCAAAATAATCACAAATCCACAGTAGTTAGTGAATCTGACTTTTTATGTCTGAAACCTTGTTGGATACACTGAACTACGTGTGGATTGGTGTAAGTATATTGTATGGGACACCTGAGTATACATGGCTAGTACAAAAATCTTTTCTCTTTGTATGTGTTTCATACATGGGTAGTATCCCAGGTTATATGCAGTTACACTTGCATGTATTATATCATTACATTACTACTTTTAAAAGTCCTTTCCCAAGTAAGATTAGAATGCAGATTGCAGTACTTGAACCATACACCCCCGCATGCAAAGCTGGACTCTGAGTACTGGCTATCATGTTCTTGGTGTGTGAGCTGTATGTTATTAAGTATCTCCTACTGAATATTGATCTGATATGTGGATATTAACTGTAGACTACTATGTGTTTAGGACATGTCATTGAGGGCTGCTGTCATGTAGTGATGGGATACCTATTAGTGTCAGACCTCTATCTGTCAAAACATTCATCCTGATGCATAACCTGTTGGCTAGCTGATTTCTGTCTGTCCTCTGTGCAGATGAGGAAATGTCAAGTATCCGTCTTGGCTGCTTACAGGCAATCTATGATTGACTGACACTGACATGTCTGCCCAGCTGTGTTATGAATGCCACAGCTAGGAAACCCCACACTGTATGCACCACATGCCATGGATACTTCAGCCAGACTACCACAGTCAACAGAACATGCTTGGGTACAGGTCTCTAACACAGATATGTAATATATATTGCATACATGTCAATTGGAGCACCTCACTGGCCTTCTGCAAGAGAAAACCAGATGATTGGATGTTGAAATTATCTGTCACCCTGGGGATAACTCAAGTGGCATCAGTTGATAGATGGCCTGCTGAAAAATGTCAGGTGGCATGATACCAGTGTACCCACATGCCCTACTTTTCTCATCTCTCCATAGACATTAACCTGGTACACACCTAGGAACACCTGCGCCTATGGACCCCAGTACTGACAAATGTGTTAGTGTGCATTACTGAGTATAACAGTGTCTGTCCATTTGTAAACCTGTAGTTAACAATTCCCTGAGGGCCTCCTCACCCACTACACCCCCATTGACATACTTAGAAATGGCTGCTGGTGTAATTGACATTAAATGTACCTTGTTACACTCTTCACCCTATAAGCTACCTGGAGCTTGCACTACCAGCATAACACTGTTCTACAAATGGGCAGATAGGCGTAGGTTACACTATGAGTCCTTGCAAGTGTGTGTATGTGTATGAGTGTGCATAGTTTTAGGAGACAGCATTCTGAGGCCACATTCTCCAAATACAATAAAACTTGCCATACATTATAAAGGATAGTGATGTTGCTGATATTTGGAGAGCCATGACAAACCCTCACCCTACTATCCCTGTGGCATGTACAATGAATGCATATACCTGTAGTAGCACTGATTAGATAGACAAGGGATTGAATTGCAGTCCTGGTCAATGGGTGATTGTGGGTATGTCAGAGCATTATCATGGGTTTCAGTGAGTACAATATCCAATGTGGGGTGTGGGTGCTGGGTATACTGTCTTTACACCATGGCACCCCAAGTACATGTCTCAAGGTCTGCTGTATGAGGACCGCTGTCACCATCAACCATACAGGTAACTGATTACACTATCCAGCCTAATGATGCATGTGCTGTAAGCAAATTTTCTGTAACAGAATGGATTCACTGACAAGGTAGTTAGCACTGCTAAACCCGGATCTGTCAGATGTGTCTATGACAGTTTGTGTTTGTCAATGTGTATATGACAGTATGTCATACTATGTATTGTTCATTAACACCCAGTACATCCCCCATTACCATACTGTACAAGGCCTGGTGATATTCTTCACTTAACAGGAAACTCGGGATACAACTCTCCCTAAATGTTCTGTGGTGTGTGCAATGAAAGCCAAACACATTAGCAGAAATAAGTACCTAGGTAGGGGTTCCACTCACAATGTTGCCAAGTACGTGTGTGTGCATGTGAAGGGATCTACTTCAGTTTGCAGAAAATACATGTCCCAGGAGATCATTTGTCCAAGAACTAACTGGCTAAAGGTAACATTTCAAAGCAATCATCTTGTGGAAATACATTCAAACAAAACTAGTATTGGATGTGTACATGCCCTCTTCCCCACTGTACAGCTGTACAGTGACACAGGAGTTGGTATATATACATGGTTGTTGTGGCCACAGCCACCCACATTAGGATTATTGTTGTGGGTATCCCCCTGCTTAGTGTGCTGTTATACTGTACAGTTTATGTTAACAGGTTACGTAGTTGTTAATAAACTATGTGTGGTTCAACACCACCCCACACCCTCCAAAGTGGGAGGCTGTGCCACCCACACCAGCACACCTATGTTTACCAACTCCAGGACGATTGCACTACATTGGGGAAGAGGACCTATACCCTGCCTGTACCATTGTCAATAACATTAAACTGGTGAACTGTTTATTTTCTGATGTGATGTCTTGGCAATTTGGTCTGGGTGGAATTACATAGGCCAAAATGAGTTCACTGCAAAATAAAGTACATTCATGTGAACAGTATTCTCTGTGTATTGCATCAACACCAAAGTGTGTGTGTGTGTGTGTGTGTGTGTGTGTGTGTGTGTGTGTGTGTGTGTGTGTGTGTGTGTGTGTGTGTTATTCATGGATATTTGATGTGGACCACACAGTACACTTACAATTGTCCACTGTAGAAGAGTTGCTGACATCAACCACCATGCACTCACCTGTATACACCCCTCAGACCTATCAGTGATGTGGCACATGCAGTAACTGTTATACAGACCTGTTACCTGTGTTCAGCTGTACCCGGGATATGACACAGTCAATGTGTCACCACAGTGCTACACCCCTTGTAGAACAGGACAGCAGACCAACATCCTGCTGACACATAGACACCTAGAACACAAACAGAATACATTATGGAGACCACTATCAGTCAGTGGTAATAACAGCTATAATGCATCATAGCTGAACAGCTATACACCCTGACGTGTAAGCATTAATCATTCCAGCTGAAAACACGTTCAACAGCATTATATTGCTAAACCTTAGGACATTCATACTGTGCATCAGAACCATATCAGCATGTCCCCGCATCGATGGTATGGATGAAAGTGATGTGGCACAGGTATCACAATATGCACAGGGTGTTTTGGCAGGTTTGCCTGAGGCCTAGGCTGAGCCATTTGGTTGACATCATGTGTGTGGGCTAGGGGGTTCTTTATTAAATGGGCTGTGCAGGTGTGGTGTGTGTAGGTATAGAGATGCCTAGCTGTGTTGGTGAAGTGTGTGTGTGCATGCATGCACACGTCTGCCATGTGGCTGCCCTATACAGAGGTTTGTTGGACAGCTGCAGACTGTACATGGCAGGGTGTACAGTTCACTGTTTCTAGCCACAGACATGGGAACTGAGCCTGCCCAGGGTTTCACAGGCACTACCAGGCAGAAGCCCAGATATGTTACTCTCCCCTGATGGTGACAATTGTCCACTGGATCTGCATCCCTGTTGGGACTGGCCAGGACTCTGTTCATATGGCCTGCTGTGTTGTGGCATGGACTGCACCCTTCCCCCTGCAGTGCTGTTGCTGGTACTGCCACTATGGGAGCGGCCATGAGTTGTTGCATGTCCATGTAGACCTCCACCTGTTGGTTTTGCTGACCTACATCCACATGGCCGCCGCGCTACTCCCACCACATACTCTTCCACAGACACCACATGTTTGAGGATTCCCACCATCTCATCCAACCATCTATCCAGGACCTCTGCAAAATAAAAGTGGGCACCTGCAATATCATGGATGTTGTCAAGTACAGCAGAAGGAGTAGCCCTCTGGAGCCTCAGAATCTGTCTAGTGTAATGCTCTATATGTGCCTGTGCCTCCATGACAGCCCAAAATATGCATCTGGTGACACCTACTGTGGCATTAATGCCACAGGCATAATGGCCAGCAGCCCTCCTACAATCACCCCTGTACATCTGCCTGTGTGGTACCTCGCTGGTCATCTGGCTATGGTTGCTGTGTACAGGCACACTTGCCATAGTCCCCACACTGTCCTGTCCCATTCCACCACCTGCCAACAGTCCCTCATCTATGGCCACTGGTGATGGGGTATGTATAGGCACTGAGACTGTGTGCAGGGATGTGGTGCATAAAAGTGGGAAGTCAACTGATGGCACAGCTTCAGCTCCTGAGAACACTGCCTTGCCTCACCATGCCTATCATCACTGTCAGAGTCTGTATGGACACTCACATCAGTTTGCCTGCAGGAGGGACCCTGACCCACCTCGCCACCTGTGAGGGGCAAGCAAAAAATGTAATTTAATACCTGTACATTATGGTTTACCTCTACACACACACACACACACACACACACACACACACACACACACACACACACACACACACACACACACACACACACACACACACTTACAGGTGAGGTGGCACAAAGATATTACACAGATCTCTCATTACCCAACAGTCAACATGCATGACATATGGCATTCAATAGCATGCACTGCAGCCATACTCAATCCTTGTTACCAACATTATACATCTCGGTGATGCATGAGCTGTGTTAGTAGGTAATGCCCCTTCCCCTGGAACACACTGCACCCATATACACAGTATTGCTGTGCACCTGTACAGCACACTGGCATGTACTGTGCACCATACCTCAAAAGTGTAAACACCATTGCTGAATGTGTATATGTGTGGCAGTTATGTTTGCTCTGTTGCTCACAGCCCCTATGTGTTTGTCTGACACATACCCAGGATGATATGAAGACTGATGTCAATAGCTAATGCCTGACCTCTGATTTGCAGATCATCAGCACTGCATGTATGAGCAACAAAATCTGATTACACTGACAACCTTCAAAGCTTAATGTGGATATGAGGATTGTACACACTCTTGTTAACATGCCAGCCTCTTTCATGGTATGCAATGGGGCCACAATACTGCATATGTTAACATTACACACACCTATGTGACATATGACCTGTGTGATCCAATGCAGTATCAAACAAATGTGTTAGTCATGCAGATGCTGAATGAGATGCATACAATATGTGGGTTGCATAAGTGTGCACACCCTTAACACAAGGTTTGTTGCTGCACCTGTTAACTCATTACAGCCGAGTAATAGTTACCGCCTACTGCTCCTCTAGGCAGCAAATATTGTCTGTTCATATTTGCATTAATAATTCTAAAACCATGCTACATACAAGGTGTCAGAATATTTTATTTTGAAGCATACATGATGGCAAACACAGTTGTATTGATATATGACCTCTGTCAATTAGTATTTCTTATAATTGTAAGGTCTTAACTTAATTTTTTAAATGCTGAAGCTACACCCACTTGGAGTTAAAGGTACACACTTAAAAGAGTGACTGCAGACAACTATGGGCCACACACAAGTGTTTTTTTTTTTTTGCAGTGTTCCAAATTCCGAATGCCATGTCTACCGGCCTATTTCCTGCTAATGAACAGCAAACCTAAAGGTGTACACTGGCATCAGCAAGGTAAAAATGGGGATAGTGGCCCTATGGTGGAGTGAGGTGTTGCTTGTGCACCACCTGTATCTTTATGAATATTGTCTGTAGTTTTCAGCCTTGGTCTCATGACACCATTACACATTGCAACACATGTCTTTGGGAGACCTGATGTTATGCATATGTTATCTGGAGAGAGCCCTGGATGATGCTGCCTGTGGAACAACTCTTCCATCTGATTATTCTAACCCATAAGCCACACTTATGCAGATTCCAGGTGATTGTCAACACAGGTACTGCACAGGCAGTACTTGCTAGACATTCCTGCAAGTCCTTCAGTGTTGCTTCATGTTTCTGGGAAGCTTCCATAACCAGTTTATAACATGTGTTGTCATCTGCTTTGTATGGGCATCTGTTTACTTTCTACATTAATGTTGTCCCATACTTCATACACACATACATGACTGCCTGCACTGTTTGCCATTGTATATGCAATGGTGAGGTAAGGCTACTTTTCCCACTCCTGAGTGCTACCTTTCGGATATGGGATCCATTTCATGGTTTGTAAGATGTGTGCAAGCCATGGGTGCCTCTGCTGCAGATGAGTGGGCAAATGTCATGGGCATACTTCTTGGACAGCAGACCATTACTTTGTATGCCATTAAGGCCCTGTACTTGATGGAAGGTCTGTACGCAAGAAGAGTGAATGCTGTCAGTACCTCACAAGCTGCTTCCACAATATGTTATATGGATTGAGTGCACACATATGCTTCTAGTGTATGTTAAGGTATGTATTCCCCATATTTATTGTCCTAACATAGGTTTCCATATTATACATTCATTGCTCATGTTAGGATCACATTCTTCTTAGGTTCATAGGTTCATAGGTTGGTACTAGGCTATCGGCCCTAAGGCCTATGCAAGCCTAGCCATAACAATTTCCTGGAAATTTTTTCCCACAATATTTACTTCTCTGGGCCCCTGTCTAGCAGGGCGACTGACATGATCACCAGGGTGAATTTCCTATCTCCCATCCAATCATCATTCATCTTTCAGCTTTTCCCAGTTAGGGGTCACCACAGTGGAACTCTGGTCTGCTAATGATTGGCAGTACATTTTTACAGTGCTGAGGTGCCAGCCTGATGCCCAACCTTCAACAAAGGCGCGCCCATTCACACATGTCTTTTGAATGCCACTCAACTGCAGGAAGGACATGCAGACTCCACACAGAAGGTGCTCCAGCCGAGGCAACAACGCTACTGCTGCACCACTGCGGCTTCACATTACAGGTTGTAAAAGGTGTGGAATGTGGTATTGTGATTTGCCATTGTTTAGATCACGAACAGTTGCCATTGTAATAGTGGTGTATACACTGTTGTAGCCACTGTATAAGGGTAATGTTTCAGACATGTCCCTACTATAGGCCATTTGTCCCACCATTATGTTCATCTCTGTCCACACATCTTACACAGACAGGTTGTTAGGTATACTGCAGTACTCTTACATACACTTCAGATATGCCACCATGGTGACCACTGTGATGCAGTGCAGTTAACAGCAACAATAAGTGAACAGTACAGCATGCATTATGGGTAGGTGTGTTACAGGTGTTCATGGCAAATAGCATGGCCATAACATGGCCAGTGTATTGGCAAACCTGAACAAAATGACTCCATACTCACCAGCTACAGGCTGCTGCCCCAGTTGTATACCAAAAAGACCTAAATAGTTGTGTGAGTGACATAATGTCAGTAGCCACACCTGTGGCATTGGTACAGGGTGGGAGCAGCATTTCAGCACATCAACAGTACAAACCCACAATACTAGAGATTATGCACATCTGTTCATTACTAGACTGCAGCAACAGACTATCTTGTCTGACATATGCATGTTGGTACTTTACAGATGAAAATGGATAAGCGACAGTGGGCTACTAATGTGCCCTGGGGCCTTACTTGCACACCTCCACAATGCTGTCTTCATCTTGCTGGCTTGGCTGATGGGCAGGTGCCCCAAGGTTGGTAAGGAGCTCTTCAGCATGTGTCAGTGGGGGCTAGATGGTATAATCCCCACCTGTGGCTAGCTGGTCCCTCCTAAATGCAGTGTCACACTGATGGGCGTGTCGGATCAGATCTGTGCAGCAGTGCTACCCCTGCCCATAACTGCGGTTGTGCAAGCCGACATCATTTACCCTGTGGACGAGCTTGTTCCACAGGCTGGTCCTCTCCTGCAGATCCTGGGCCCTGTAGCTGAAGAAGATGGCATGATGGACTATGAGGAACTGGATTATAATATCATTTTCCTGGGGTGTGTGCAGGCAGGCATTCCTGGGACATTGCACCTTGGAAGACATAAACAGGAAAAAAGGTCAGGGGACCTCATACATTTGTCCACATGCACATCAACAGTGGATATTACTTGCAAATAATCCAGACTATACCATAACACTGTAAGCTATCATGGCTTGTACATCTTACATTACACTCCTGGCCCTGACCTGTCCATTTCCCCCAATGTTGGACACATAATGGCATAATCCACTACACACCTTTCATTTCTGTGTAGCGGGATGACAGTGGGCATCTTCCATGTGGATGGTGTGTGGATAGTGGCATGAGTGTGTTTGACTGTAGTGTGTGATGGGACTGTGAGCACATGCCTGTGTTAATGTAGGAGGCAAACTGTGATGTTCTCATGCCCCATGGAGACTTACTGTTGTTGCCATCAGTTGGCATTATGTCCATGCTCACCACTGATGTGGGCAGGAGTGTGGGTGATGTGCATATCCCCCTGTACTACTGTTTTGGACATTGTGCCACTGATCCCACCTAGCCTGTCTGATGCAGGTTGCCTGTATCCATGGCATGTGTGTATGAGCTATACTTTACCCTCAGTACAGGTTGACTTGTGTTACTTGCTCTGAGACTGCATCCATATGTGTAGACATGGTTTCAATTGGCCTTGATAGTTTGCATACATCTGATTTCTAGTCATAGTCAGCCTTACAGGATGCTTTCTCAGATAGAGCGTCACTTGCTTTCAAGTTGTGGTCTGCACCTATGTGTCCCTGTGCAGCCACTATAGCAACCTATTATGTGCTTTGTGTCTTGGTGGTGTCCACCAAGGGGGATTACTCTATCATTGGTGGAGGATGGTTGTACACGTAAGGTACTGCTAATTCAATATAGCTACAGTAGATATGAAGTATACACACCCCTGTTACAATGCATGGTGCTTGTGCAATTGGAACATGATCCCACAAAAGCACATGTCAACACAATCCCCACCTGTGATGTGTCCTATAGCCTGCTCAGTTCACTAGGGAACATAACCTGTCCTGTGGAAACATATAGGTTCATAGCTTTGTACTAGGCTAATGGCCCTGAAGTCTTTACAAGCCTAGCCCATGGAATTACCCTGGCATCGTGCCACCTGACCTTAGTTCCCAGTGCCTCTGTCGAGTAAAGCCACTGGAGTGATCCCTGTGGTGAATTTTCTTTTTCCCATCCACTCATCAAGATTTCTCTTGAAGAGGGCCAGTGAGGTGCTCTGCTTGACATGTATGGAAAGTCTTTTCCATAGCATGGGCAGTCTCTGGGTTATGAACCTGCACCTCCAGCATATGGGAAGTAATACTCAGTGCAGTAAGCCAGTTGAATGCGTGTGCACACCCTAACACTGATATGTTGTGTAAACACCTGCTGAGATGATTACAGCATCTAGTTGTCTTGGTTTGTACTCTAACGTCATATCACATATTCACTTGGTAATGGTTGCTCACCTTCCATGAAACAGCTTTGTTTCTTTTTAAATAGCATTTTACAGGTTATGGGTCAAATTTGAGATGAGAAACCTTTTGACATGACTTCCTGTTGTCTCACTGGCATACAGCACACAGACCTGGCATTCCAACAGGGGTGTGTACACTTTGATAACCAGTGTATATGTGTGTTGATATTTCTGTTAGTCATAGGCATGGACAGTGGGTCTTAACACAGTTGTACACTTCTCTGATTACTATGTGATAAGCATGCCTACTGAAGTACCCATATCAGTGTCATGACAATGCAACAATCAGTAGCAGTACACCTTTTATTTTGTTGTATGCAGTGACAGTGTGGTCATTGTCCCTTTACCTTTCCTGTATGGAAGACATCTTTCCTGTGTGTGGGCCATGGTTTTACATACAGCAGGTAGCTATACCTCTTACAACAGGGCTTGTGCACACAGGCCAACTACATGTTGTATAATGTTGTAGACCTAGGGAAAGTGTGTGAGTATTGCTGTTATATGCATTGAATACTGCTAGTTTTGCAGGGTTTGTGTGTACATGCTAGTTTTGCATAGAATTCAGTTTGTCTGCATAGCTCTCTTCTGTGGGCCTATCCACATGATGGCCAGAGGATTGGCTGGTATGTTTTTATTTCTGTTCCCCACACAGGTCTTGTCCCTGACATATCAGTGGCATTCTCTCCGTTGATTTCTATCAGTACATAGCAACATCCATTTGTGTTTCTGACTTCATATTCCTGAGTAAGGTTATGTTGCAACCAATCCTGTAACACCAGCAACTTTCACAGTGTATAACAGCAATATTTCAAATATGGCCCTGTGTGTCAGCCACTGTCCTCCACCTATATACCAGGCTTTGTCCAGATGTCATGCAGTAGAAGGTTGATAGTTAATGGTCTATCATTATTTAGTGCTGACATTCCTGCTTTCATTCCAGTGATGTTGTGGACTCCCACACAAGTTGTGGGGTAGGGTCCATATATATGAGGGCTACAGCTGGACAAAACATGTGTGACCCTGTACAGTCTGGAGGTTAGTGTATGGAGAACACTGTTATATGCCCTTGTAAGACATTTTATGGGGGAGCGGTATTAAATGATTTTAACCCAGGCTGTTACATGCTGTTTTGCACACAGTTCTGTTCATCAGCGTGATAGTGATGTCTTAAGTTTAGCATTGTTATGTAGCTGATACATTTGTATTGTGAAAACTGATACTTGTCCCCCTAGGGGTTGAGTACAGAGTGTAATTGAGAGCTGTTGAACTACATCTGTAATTAAGTGTTGATTGATTCTCTTCTTCAAGGCAAGTGTGTTTTTCACTGTTGTACTACTTGAAGGCTTTAGCCTAGACAACAGAGTATGTTATGTTTTGCAGATTACTGTATCATGTTTTCTTTGACAGTTGCATTAATCAGTTATTATGCATTTTAAACACCTAAATGCTGTAAGAAATTGCATAAACAACTGAAATAGCAGACAAATAAACATTTATATGTATGCAAACTGTATATATATATATATATATATATATATATATATATATATATATATATATATATATATATATATATATATATATATATATATATATATACACACACATATATAAATGCATTTTCTCAACTGTTGAATGACTGTCCTGCATGATATGTTTGAGAAAACATCACACTTATCTACAGCTCAAATGGCTTAGTGTTAACTTGCTGTGCTTATGGTGTGCAGGGTCTTGGGTTTGAGACTTGCACGTGCTGATTATTTTGTTGCTGGGCAGAACAAGGGCTGTTGGATACAGAATGCTTAAGGCACTTTTAAGCAGTTGTAAGCAGGTTTGTGCAGGTTTGCACAGTGGTAAGCAATGCTAACTTCTTGATAAATATACTTACAGACAGTTAGCCTGAAAGTGCTTAATCTGTGTAGGCACTGCTTAGTGCCATGCAAACAGGCTTAAACCTGATTACTACTGCTTAAAAGTTCTTACTACCGCTTACCCCTGTGCTAATTTCTTTAAAAGAAAAGAAAAAAGGCGTGATAGGAATGTGGTGAAAAAGGAGTCACAAAGAGGGAAGGACATTAGAGAAAGCAACTAGGGATGTGCAGGATGCCTGTAGAGAAAGTCCATAGCTGTCCATTTCTTCTTCAGCAACAGCTGTGCATATATACTGAATTTGGAGGTATATTTGGACACTCAAACCCCTGAGGGAGGGATGAGGACAACAGTAATGTGTTGTGAAGCCAGTTAGACCAGATTACATGTGTCCAGTGGACACGTGTGCAAAATGGACAGCTATGTATGAGGTTAAATTTTTTTTGGGAACAGATTGCCCTTTTTTTAAGGTGAGAGTGGGATGTTGGGGAAGGATAGTAGGTATATTTGGGGAGGTAGGTTGGGTAGGACAACAGACAATATAGACAAGACAGTATACAGGGGAGGTATATGACACATGTGGGGGGTAAAAACCTTGGATCGGGAGGGGTGTTTGGAAATTGGAAGGCCATGATCCCCAAAATAGAAACAGTGGGACTGACGTCCCCACCCATGGGAAGTCAACACTGCACCTTCACGTCCCCAAAAGTGGCTGCACTGGGGGATAAGCAAGATGTGGAGGCTTACCCTCTAAATGCACCATGTGGCCCTCAAGTTGGTGTAGAAGATCTCCAAACTCCCTTCAGAGCTCGCTATGCACCAGTCCCCAGACCTGACTTCGGATGACAGGATCCTGCCCTTGCCCACTCACGGGGGCAAGCCCCATTCCATGAGGCGGTTCCACCCAAAGGTTGTGCAAGACCAGCAGATAAGGAGGTTCTGGGGTGGGTCCCAGATGTGCTGGGTCCAGTGCCATGGCCAGATGAGGTGACAGAGGTGGGTCCGGTGGGACTGGCCTTTCCAAACGTGCTATGGTGTTACAGTTTTAGAACATATGTGGGTAATAGTCAACACAATCCAGGATTAGTTATAACAGCATGCATAGATATTCCCATTAACCCAAAAGACCAGATTTAGAACAGAATAGCAAACAGAACATATGCATATATGGAACCAGAGTGGCCATTACAATGACATGCAGGTTACATTGATAGCAACATCCACCAATGATAGTATTTCAACATGGAACATTAATAGAAACATATTTCAGTATTCGTTGAACAATAGGACACATGTCCCAGCAGTAAGTTTGGTGTAAACATACCCACTGATTTGTGTGTTTAGATTATTGTTGCAAATATGGTGGGAAGGGAGATGTCAATTAACAATTTATATATCCTTGCAGTACTCATAACTTTAATGATCATTGCTCTAATCATTACTCTACAGGTATTATTACAATACCCTATGGTCTTGGTTTGGGAAATGGTATGTATGTACACAGTGTATATTTAAACTGTCTTATAGCTAAATTCTACATCTCTTGCCAGGTAGACCTGTGAAGGAAATGTTTGTTAACACTACCTGACTGTTTCTACACATATTCCTAGTTAGTATTATGCACATACCTCTCAATCTCTTAATGTACCCACTCTGGACAAAGCTTAACAGTATGGGGTTACAAATAGGGACATATTTTGAATATTACTCTCATAAACTTGGTGAGTTGCTAAAGTAACAGGATTTGTTTTAATATACATTTTCTGAATGTTTTGAGGTCTGAAAATCAAATGTATGCCATTATTTCATGACTACAATTCTGAGATCATCCCAATGATTTGCCAGGGGGACAGAGGAACAGGCAGAAAATATCAGCCATTTATCTGGACATTTTGCATAAATCTGTACAGTTTGAGAGGTATGATTATGCATACAGCTTACTAACACTCCCAGGATTCGAACCATGGCTGTGTCTGCTAAAACTACAATTTAAGTTTCATCAGAGTGTCCTATTTGGATACTGCTGTCTACTCTTTCAGTGTTTTCTGTCTAAGTCTCTCTTGGTTGCACAATCTTATCTTGTACTTACAAAAGTCTTGTACAGACATTCCTAGACATTTTTTTTATGTAGCACAGTGTGGGTAACAGTGGTTAACACAACATTACTATTCAGAGAATGCAACACTAAATGCCATACAATACCAGAGTAAACACAACCAGTCCATGATTTAGAACTTTATTGCCAAGCAATTACAGTCTCATTTAAATATGATGTATACGGGATTATTATGTCATATTGTCTGATTTATTCAGTACAACCCATATACAGTTTTTATATTGCCAGGTGACTTTCTACTACTTTATATTTATTTGGTCTGAGTACCACAAGCAGAATTGTTACTCACCAGCCTTGCAACACAGCCTTTGCAACCTACTAGCATGGGCTTTCTGATTCACAGCCCACTCAGCTGCAGCTGTAAGGGAAACAGAGAAATATTTAGGCATACCTATCCATCACATACACAAGCTGGACATTAGTAAACAGTTATTGGTATGACTACTTACACACTGCTGGGACATCACCCCTCTGCCTTGCTTCTTGGACCCACTCATCCAAGAGGTCCTGCTTCCTCTGCTTCAAGTCGGCATAGTAGTGCCGGACCTGTTCACCAGTCCGAAAGATACCAGTGGCACTGGTGAGATCATGGGCAAGACATTCCCAGGCTTCCACTTTATATTGGGAGCGCTGGTACTGTCCCTGCTGCAGTCGCTCATCATGGTTTTGTACCAGGAGTCTTAGCATGATGTTGAACTCCTGTATGCCACAGCACTGCACCCAGAAGCGCATGCCCTCACCAACTCCTGCCATACTGCCTATAATAGGAAGCTGCAACCAGTTTTGAGCTGTATTCCCACCTGCGGGAGTTAAACATGGCTGATTTCCCACCCTTTGCCATGACTGTACAGTTTTGAATATGCTGAGCTAAGCTAAGCTGCAGGCAAATCTGCTTAGCTAAGGTTGGCAGTGCTTAAAGAGGCAGGTTCAGCATTGCTTACCAATGGGCAAATCCACTTAGCTGGGCTATTCATTGCTTAGTATTCATATGTACACAATGCTTACACCCAATCAGCAAAGCTGTGCAATGCTTTGCAGTGCTTATTTTTCATTTTATAAACTATCTGCTGTATGGGATTGATTCATCATTCATTACATATTATAAATTTGTTTACTGTCCCTGACATCCCCCCAATGTGCTTTCATTACATTTATTCATGTGTGGCTATAATGTATGGGGCACTTGTGTTTATAGTGTTTATATGGGGGTTTCACATCTTTATTAAACTGACACCTCACATCTGGACCTACTACAGTACTCTGGTTTACAAATATATGTTATTTAGTAGCTAATTATTAAAAAAAATGTTTATGTACTGGTTTCACATGTAAAATGCGAATTGGTTACAGTGGGGTTCAGACCAGGAATGGTTGCTTGCAAAACACATGCTCTAACCACTACACTATTGCAGCATCATTTATGCTGGATGTTGCTTGTTATTTAACTTCTTGTGCTGTTTATACTGGACTAAGTGTAGCCAAGCTACAAGCACACCCATGCAGCTATGCTTAAACTTTATTGCATGCTTAAAAAACAATTATTTGTTGTGTTTTTTTTTATTTGTACCCTTCAGAATATCCATGCTAATGCTGAACCTGCTATACTATCAACTTTCTGCTTTGTGGGGTGATTGTCCCTTTTGCCTTTGTCCACATTCCTTCCTCTGACAGGTTGGGAGGTGTGCGCTATTTGCTTATGCTAAATGTGTTATTCTAACAACTTTTGCCTTGGTAAGGATGATTGTTCCTTATGGCTTTGACCAGATTTGTTATCCTGATGGGTTGGGGGTGTTATGAACTTTCTCGCTCATTTTAAATTACCAAAAGGCAATTCTGGAGTGCAGGGGACATGTATATTGTGAGAGCTCTGCTCTCAGACACACCCCCTGTGCTCATACATGGAACCGTGTCCATTTTACAGCACAGCAACACACCTTCATACATATGCACGGCGCGCTGCTGTGCTGAACGGGAATGGTCCCTCAGAACACTGTTGCAGTAGTGTACGCTATAGGGGCAGATTACCATAGCTTATGGAAGAAAAAGGAAAAAAGGAAAGATTCCAGGGGCCCCTGGAGAATACTTCTACTGAAGCCTGTTCTGGATCTAGAAAAGGATTCCAGTTTTATGGTGGTTTATAAAAGTAAATATAGGGGGCATTGTTGCTGTCTCTAGAATAATTCTAGAAACCACCCCTTTCCTGAAATCCACCAAAGAAAGTGAAGCTTATGTAGAATGTGCTGCATCCCTGCCCAGAAGTGACTTATTATTGGTGAGCATAACAAAAGGCACTAGCATAAGGAAATGGTCTATTTTGTAACTAGCTGTCTTCTCCTCTTACTTTCACAGGAGACAAAAAAAATATCAGATTTCCAGAAGGTTCAAATTGTGTCTGGGTAGTGCTTGATCTGCCCAAGGATATCTAGAATGTGAAGGATACTGTTTCCTTTGTTCTTAGGTTCAGGGCAGAAAAATGTTACTAGTCTGGCTTAAATTAAACATGGAAACCACTTTAGGCATAAAGGTAAGATTTATTCTCAAAGAAACCCTGGTAGGGTTACTTCACCATAAGAGCTTGTAACTGAGATACTCTTCCATGTTAAGAACCTCAGTTCAGCCTCATGAGCTGGTTCAAATGCAGACTGAGTAAGATTTATAAGCACAAAGTTCAGATCACAAGGAAGAGTCCCCAGATTCCCAGGTGTAAGAGTATGTAACACACCTTTCAAAAAGCATTTAATTTGAGCATTATTAGCAAATTGGGGTCCAGGGCCAGACAAGCACAAATGACAAGGGAATGCACCTTGACAGAGGAATGCAAAAGGCCACCGGACAGTAACTCACACAAATAATCAAGAACCAGAGGCAGCCAGTCCTCAACAGGATTCTGGTTCTTTGACTGGTGCCAACTAGAAAATCTTTTCTACTTACCAATACATTTTGTTGCAGGTTTTCTCACTGCCAAAAGGTTGTCAATATTCCTTTATCCAGGAAGTTAGTTGAAGAGTTTCTAGACTGGCATGTATCAAACTGTCTTGTGTGAAAAAATCCAGTTTATGTGAAAGCTTACGGTAATTGCCCTTGGTCAAATTAAAATGAAGGGAGAACAATTGTTGTCTTGGTCAAAAGCGAGTCATGAACAAAATTTTTGTAGAGTTCTTCTGGATCTTTATAAAATCCCTCGATATAAGTATAAAGGGTGAAAAATCATGCAGAAAAATTCCCTTCCATTAGAATGAGACCACATTGATCTTCTAGATCTATTTGGAAGGAGTTCTTGAGCAAAATTTCTTTAGTTGTCTGTTCAAAGGGAAGGAAACATAAACTTGAAATGTTCCCCAGAGTTGCATCAATTCTTGTAAGACCCTAAGCTGAAGTTTCCATTTGTAGAGGTCTGTCCTTCTATTACTGAGAGTGTGTCTGCAATCAAGTTATGCTCTGGCTGAATGCATGAAGCACGTAGATTCAAATTAAGTTGAGGCACTACCTACTAGGCTATCATATAAAGTCTGTAAAAATCGTTACCCCTCTCTATGTTTATGTGTGTCTCATGCAGAATGTTGAATCTTAAAACTTTGAATCGCATATGGTTGAAGACCATATGATCGAAGTTTTAAAACTTCGAACTGCTGCATGGAGATTGGCATACAGTGCAGAATGGGAGATTTCCCATCTTGTTATCATGGAGTTGGTATATTTAAGTAGCGGGGTGTGAGGGGTGCAGGGTTTTTTCCCCCCATATGCATATATCTATATATCTATTTTAAGTTGTTTTTTTTTTTATTTTTGAATGATCGACATTATAAAATTCAATCATATGGTTTCGACCATATGTATTCGATATTTTGTATTGTTGATCATTCAGCATAGACCCGTTTATGTACCACATTACTGTTGTATTGTTTCTGTAAAGCTGCAGAAGTCCTGGGGACTAGAGATAATTCAAATCCTTTAAAGCACTGATAAATACCAACATCTCTCCTATATTTATGTGATTCTGTCTTTCTTCAGGATCCCACAGAGCCTGTTCTTTTAACCCTTTTGAAACAGCTCCCCACACCAGATCTGAAGCCTCTGTGGTAACTGACTGGAAGGGATGGGGTTCTAATAAAGTATGGAAGATCTAGATTACAGGTCATTTGGTCTACCCACCATCCAACCTCCCTCTTTAAAAATCCTAGGTCTAGGATCTGAATGGACAATGGGTGGAGACAATGAGTTTAGACTGACCTGAGATACCATTGTATGTTGTGTACTCTGATAGAGGGAAGCTTGAGAATCATGGATACTATGCACCCCAGAATCCAGTGAAGCTCTCTTGTAGACTGACTGGAGAAATTCAGGAAGAACTGTTGAAACATGTCTACTTTTATTGGAAAAAGAAAGCTCTTCACCAGCCCCAGTCCAAACAAACATCCTAAAAAAAATCATTCTGTGAGAAGGAATGAGAGAAGACTTCCTGAAGTTGCTAAAGATTCTTGATGGCTGGAATAAAGACTCTAAAAAGATAAGACAGCCATCCAAATATGAAAAAATGTGAATGTCTTGAAATCTACAGTAAGCAATGACTAGTGTTAGGCACTTTGTGAATAGCATTATTGCAGTGGAGAGTGCAAATAATAAAATAGAGAAGTAAAAATGTAAACCAGATATAAAAATATGTTAAGAAATGCTTGAAAGGCTTGACAATAGGAATGTGATGAAAGATGCCCATTAGATCCAGCTTTACCATGAAGGCTAAATGAGGAATCGGGGTACAGGAAAGTGAACAGATAAAATATTGAACTTTAAAATCTTGACAAACAGGTTTGGAAAAGAAATAAAGATCTAGCAAAACCCTCCAAGATCCTACTGTTTTGGGTACTAGAAACATTCTTAAATAATAACCTTTGCAAAATAGATTGGCAGGTACAGATTCTATGTCTCCAAGAGATAGTATATTGTGAAAAATGGGAGGAGATTGGGAAATCACGTTCCTTGTACAAGAGTTAATCCCCCTAGCATGGAGAGATGGATGATTCCCATTGCCACGTGTGCCCCTGATGGATTACATTCAGAACCTAGCTGTTTGACACAATACGATACCACAAGGGAAGGTGAAGTCTCAGAGACATGGAAAGTGTTGTTGAGTGGGATTAAGGACCTAAACAGGTAGATAGTCATTCAGATGGAAGGAGAGTTCTTAACTATTAGGGGCTTTTACTTTCTTTGTTGATCCTCTTTTCCACTGCTTTTTAAAACCCTAATTGCTGGCTCCTTGCTGCTTATATTGCTTATTGGAAAAAGGAGCTGAGGAGGTGAAGGGAAAATTACTATCGGGTCTGAAAAAAGGACGGTTAAAAATTATAGTCACTATTTGAATTAGTTGCATGACAAACTATCACAGAAGCATTTAATGAGTTCTTTACCTCATAAGTTGGAAGGCTAGCCATTAACTTCTGCATGCTCACTAGTTCAAAGGTAAATACTAGGCCAGTTGCTTTTGTGGGCCATTTTAAACCTTGCCAATTTCCCTGAGAGGTGAGATTCAAAGTATGTACGTTGTGTCTTTAAGGTAAATGCCTTAAACATTATGGTAACCTTTTGACTCCCCTAAAGATAATAGCAAAAACTTTAACATATGAACTTGACAGTTTAAATTTCTGAAAGTTAAAGTACTAGAAGAATACATTTTCTTTCTCAGCTTATCCATTTCTTTCCCAACCTTGTCAGGGAGAATGGGGTTAGCAGCCATAACCTGTTTAGAAAAAGCAGATTTGGATACAGAAATAACTGCTGAGTCTGCTTTGCAATTAGAAACCTGGTACTTATGTGTCTGGGGTGCTTTTGCTTACCTGCTCAGGCTTTCAGGGTGTAGGAAGTTGACCATCAGTTAAAGAAACTGCAGTGAGAAAAAGATTCTCTAAGGCAGGCAAGACAGGAGTGAAAGCCTCAGCTTTTGGCATCTCTAACTATAACAATTCATGATAATTTTTTATACTGCAGGAACTTGAATCTGGTACCATTGGAAAAAACAACTCTTTCATTCTATATAAAGTATCAGTGAAACAAATTTATTTAGCAGGGAATTCTACTGATATACTTTACTCAGAATCAGAAAACTCAAAACTGACAAGTTCCAAAATATCTATCCCCTGCAATGTTTGTTCTGAATCTTTTCCTTTTCTTGTCTAAAGAATCAGATGCAAAGTTAAAGAACTTGTAAGTCCTTGGCAAATCCCAGTAAATTTAGTCTGTCTATAGAAATAGAATACTGACAGTTTTTTTTTTTACTGAGCACACAATCATTGTTAACAGTCTGGCTCATATTAGGCAAAATGGGCATAACTTCCACCTGTCCTTCCCAGCCAAGTAAGAAAACTTCACCTGTCCCTTATCTTCACACAGGCAAAAGTGGCTCTCCCTTCATCAAGGGCATTCCAGCAGCTGTAGAAGATATGGTTATCCCCTGGACTTTGGTTGACAAAAAAAGCTACACTAAGAAGAGTGTGTGTGTGTGGGGGGGGGGGGGGGCAGTCTGAGGAACAACAAGCATCCATAGCAGAATCACCCACTAACAACTGATGCTGAAGTCTCCATTATAACTGTATGCAGACCACTGAGAGAGCCCCAAATACACAATGTCCTGCCCCAAACAGAGTCAGAGCATGGTCAAATGGGGCACTAGGCAGGACATCGGACCAGGGCTCTATCTTATCCCTGCCCCCTTGAATCCCCACCCAGCAGTCATTCCAGTATAGCATTACTTGGCTATTTCACTAACTTTCCATAAACACAGTTCAATCCTGTCAGTTTACATACTATTGTCTTCCTTACTTCTCCAATGATTACAGATATTTGGATTGAATTTAAAATTTTATTTCAAATTTTATAACACAAACACTGACAGCCATTTGCTAAACAGTACAGTTTCACAATGAAAAGAGACTTGGCATGAACAGTAAACATCTCTGCCCTTGAAACTCACATTCATTGAAATGGCATTGAAACCCACATTCATAGAAAATGCATCTGGTCAGTGCAGATAAAGTTTACCTTTAGGCTGTTTTCAAACCATGGGTTCCCCACACATATTTTAGGACCATACATAAATGCATGAGTTCTTTGATTCACCATCTTTATTGTATTAAATTATATTCTTTGCATAATGCATCACCGCTTGTTGGAGTGTGTTTTAATTTTGTAGGCTTGAACATTTATTCAGTAAAGAGTGAAACCAAGCATATGAACCAATAATGACAAGGCTACCCATTTCAGAACATTTCAACCATAAAAGGTCACTCAAACTGCTGTCATTATAATCTACCAATAACATTCATTATGCATCTCTGCTGAAATAAAAGTCATCTGAATAATTCCACCTTGAAGAGTACAGCCCCCCCCCCCCTCTGGTACTGCAGAGTAGTGCCAGCATTTGATCTATTTGGTGAGGGAAGACAACTCAGAACCTTCTGCACCAAAGGCAAGTTTGCTACCTGTTGCACCACCAACACTGAGCAGCACATCTTTGAAAGTGTGATGGACATTGATAGACTGTAATCTTCAGGGATTTACAAAATGAAACAGACAACAAAAAATAAATAAATAAAGGAGACCTGGCAATTGGTGTGGTGATTTAAAGCATTGACTTGTCAGTTATCATGGTTTGACTCTGAACAAAGTCACTTTACACAGTATCTCAACTGAGACATTATACACACACCACTTTGCTGTGCTCACTATTTCAGAGGGCTTGCTCACTTCAGACTTAAGAAGTCTCTCATGATGTCCTAAAGCCCTCAAGTTTTTATCTCCCCCACTCAAGCTAACACTGGCTCTAGGCAACTGCCTAGATTGCCTAGTGATGGATCTGGCTCAAGCCCCAAGCACAAGAAAATTTATAATCTAAGTAAAATTTCAGTCAAAAGTAAAACTTTTCCTCATAGAAAGTTCACTGAAACCTTTACATAAAAGATCCCTTAGAAATGCAATGCAATCTGAACAAATTCAGTTTCCTATCTAAGTATAATCATTTTCAGAGAAAAACTCAAGTTTTCTTCAAACAATAAAAGTTAACAAAAGGCTTTCCACAATGGTGACTTATTTACCCAGCTCTTGAAGATTGCTTGCCACATGACAATTTCACAGAGTTCACCAAATAAGTGGTCTCTTTGGAGGTAAAAAATCTTTAAGGTTTATGGAGCTCAGTTCAAGCTCTTGAAGATGCCCTTTGTAAAACTGGCCAGTTGCAGTGGTGGTAGGGCACATCTAGCTTAGGCTACTGCAGTAGTGGTATGGTGGTAGGGCACATCTAGCTTAGACTACTGCAGTAGTGATCTAGGTTTGAACATATGAATGTTATTTATGTTTTTAGCTTCAGTTCATTTATTTATAAGAATCCTGTTTGTTTTGGATCATTTACGTTTTTCCTTTCTGGATATGAGCCAACTCACAGGCTTTATAATTAATACCAATACTCTGTTTTATCACATCATACCCTATTATGCCATTAGTCCTGCTTTGGATGCACTTTTGACTCTATCCCATCACAACAATCTCCTGTCCCTCCTGAGAACTTTGCACATTTTATGTCTGTTTCAATACATTTTAACTTGTCTTTTCTTCTTTATTCCTCCACGTGTGATAAGCTCACTTCCACTGGGGTTGCACTTGTACAGGGTAGGTATTGCCTGTCCTTCTAATTGAATACATACAAATCTCTCCACTTGCTTGTCTTTGGTTAAGACCAAATCTGTTCTTTCTGTCTATATACTGTTGTTTCTTTTTATTCTAATGCTTCCATGCATCTAAGCACCACACCCCATCTAGCCTCTCTTAAACTATACTCTGAATTTTGGCATGACATTCCCTTTTACCACAACGTCTGTACTCTGCTACATCCAGATCAAATTCAAGTTATATACAGTTGCTGGTATTCATTCCACTTACTGGCAATGTTCCCACTCCTTAAAGAAGTTGGCAAAGAAACATGGATCACCTTGTTCAGACTGTATCTGTTGTCTATTATCCAGCCCTCAGAAATGATCTTTCTCAAATATTTTATCCATCTCCTTACCTCACTAATAATGATTTCCTTAAGCATTTGTACATTCATTTTAAATGTTTTCCACATTTTTTCACCCTTGTCTCATGAACTTTAAAACCCATGTTGATCCTGCTAGTCTTTAATTGAATTTTATCCATTGCTTACATTTTTTTCCAGTAGACATGTAAGTTAGCTATCTCCCTTCCAAATTGTTGTTGTATCTCTTTCTCCTAAAAGAATAAGAACGAACCCACATGTTCAATGAAATTGTCATCACTATTTCTTTGTACTTTTTAAAGTTTGCCACATGTTGTGAGCTAATCCGTTTGTTCTTACCCCACCCTTTCACAAAGTCGCATGTGAAGAACTGAGCCAGGTCCACTTGTGATGGAAAGCTTAACATTTGTGTGTGTACTTACTTAAAATTATAAGCGACATAAATTTATAACACGTATTCATCAACCATAGAGAGCAGTACACAAATTTGCTTTTCTGGTAAAAATCCTTTGTACTATCAACCATATTAAAAATTCCATCATATACAGTCCTTGATTAACATGTAACCAAGAAACTAAACATCAAACCTATGGGTATGACCCAGCATAATATATGCACATGAGATAATATACACATGTGAGATAATAGACACATGTGAGGAAGTTGCAGTCATCATTGCCATCAAACCCTTTTCTTCCCATTTTACATGGAGATGGGGATGGGGTGTCACATCAACATTAGTTACTGTGACCAAATCACCTAGAGCCAATGTTTACACCATATCATTACTAAATAAATTTGTATGGAATCCTCAAAACTTGTAAATGAAAAAAAAAACCTTAGTGGGAATAATGTTTTCAAGTCATATGCCATTTACTCGTCAGAGGGTACACTTCCAGTTACAAAGCAACTCCACTGATAAATTATTGAAAATAAGGTCCTTTGATTTAGCAGGTGATTTCTTAATATATACTTCAAAGTTAGCTCCTGGAAAGATTTCATTTTCCATTCCCTGTTTATTTATTCCAGCCAAGTAATGCATCCAGGTATTTCTGCAGTTGCATCTTACTGACACCTCCAGGCATCAAATATTGCTTGTTCATATTTGCATTAATAATTCCAAAATCATGCCATATGCAAAGGCAAATGCAACTGTACTGTTATTTGACTTCTGTGTAGTGCAGGTATAGCTGTATCAATTTTTGTCCATATAATATTTGTTTACATTGTCATAAATGTAATGTTTTTCTAAATATTTCAACAATCAAGTAGAACAGGAAAAGCTACCAACTGGATCAACAAAATGCTACTAACCATATCTTTATAACTTGATTAACTTGAATTCCCACTCTGGAATTATAGATAAGCTCACTAAACTAGGTATAAATCCCTATGTCAAAAGATGGGTTGCTAACTGGCTCACGGACAGAACCCACACTGTGAAAGTAGCAGATTCCAAATCCGACATCAGACCAGTGACAAGTGGAGTACTATAGGGTTCAGTCCTGGGTTCTCTCCTGTTTAGTATCTACTTCTCTGAAGTGCAGGCTAGCACAGAAGGTCTTTGGCTAACAAAGTTTGCAGATGACTGCAAACTAGGAGCCATAATCAAAACTCCTAATGATGTGGACAAACTACAAAAGGGCCTCAATGAGACAGATACCTGGTGTCAAAGCCATGGCCTGAAACTCAATACCAAAAAGTGTATTGTCATCCCCTTTGGTAAAAACTCTGAACCCATGAACTACCACATAGCTGGTAGTCTACTTAATGCCAAAAATGTGATGAGACCTTGGGACACAGGTGGACAGTAGTCTCTCCTTTGATAATCACATTGCCACAGTGGTCAGGAAATCCTTCTACATGGCTCATCTCATCACAAAAGGATTCTCATCCAGAAAAAAAGAGGTCATTGTTCCCCTCTACTCATCACTCATTAGACCCATTATAGAGTACATCGCCCCTTTTGGTATGTACCTCACAAGACATCTACAACAACTGAAAAGACCACAGAAATACCTCACAAAATGGATTACTGGCCTCAAACAGATGCCCTACGCAGACCGCCTCAAAAAACTACAGCTTTACTCCATCGCATATCGCCTACTCAGGGGCGATCTCTTCCTAACATACAAAGCTATGTCAAACCCAGAGCTGTTGGACATGCTCCACTTATAGAAATCCCACTCCCTCCGAGCTACACGCTCTAGGGACCTAAACCTTGTCACCACAATAAATAGAACATGCTGGAGGGATAGATCCCTGTCCCAGAGACTTCCCATAGTCTGGAACAGACTACCTATCTATGTCAAACAGAGCTCCTCATTAGCACTCTTCAAGAAAAATCTTGATGATTGGATGGGAAATGGGAAATTCACCCTGGGGATCACTTCTGTGGCTCTGCTCGACAGGGGCACAGGAAAATAATTTTTTTGGGTGGCGAAAGCCAGGGTACATTTTTTAGCTAGACTTGTATGGACCCTAGGGCTGATAGCCTAGTACCTACCTATGAACCTATGAACCTATGAAAAGTTGCTGAGATACTCTAATTTGTTTAAAAATATTGGAAACTTACTAGTTATCATGTTTACTGTGATTTATAAGATTGAGTTTAAGACCTAGAACCTAGAAAACAATGCTACAAGCATAACAATAGCTTGTACTTAATAGTTTGCCATTTACACTTCTTTATTAACCACAGTGGTTTCAGAGATATGTACATTTGTTGGAAATGTGAGGACATAATAAGCTTCTATCATAGAGTTTAAGGGTCACCCATTGGAAGTTAAAGTGCAGACTTGCAGAGCTCCATTGCTGGAAATACAGTTAGTGAGCATGTAGGGAATCTCAGAACACAAACTGTGTATGTGTATATATATATATATATATATATATATATATATATATATACATATATATATATATATATATATATATATATATATATATATATATATATATATATATATATATATATATATATATATATATATATATATATATATATATATATGTATATATATATATATATATATATATATATATATATATATATATATGTGTGTGTGTGTGTGTGTGTGTGTATAATAGGGATCTACTTTGTTTCATTGAATCTCATTTCACTGAATTTCATTTCACTCTGACCACATCGCTGACAATGCAAATTACTGAAAACTCATTTCACTGAATCTCATTTCACTGAACTGCAGTTAGTATATATGGCACTTTGTAGAGTACAGTAAGGCAAGTAAAAGGTGTATGCCCTTTTCCCCACTGTAATGCGATCCTGGAGTTTGTATATATAGTAAGGGGGGATGCTGGGGGCACAGCCCCCTTATTCGTTTGAGTACATATTGTCTTCTGAAGAGAGTTAGTCATTGGTGTTGCAGCTATGCATGTCTATACTTTAAAATGTATTGTTTTGAAGTTTTTGGTTAAAATACAATATAAAACAAAAAAATTGGGGGGGCTATGCCCCCCACACACCCCCTAACTATATATACTAACTCCAGGATCGCACTACAGTGGGGAAAATGGCATATACCTTTTACCTGTCTTACAGTACTCTACACAGTGTCATATATACTAATATATACTGTATATATATCTATATATATATATATATATATATATATATATATATATATATATATATATATATATATATATAGTAATGTAGGAAAGCCATACTTAGACTTTCCCCCTTTTAACTTTCTAGTATGGCTTTATTTAGCAGCAAATGATCCTTTGTTTCATATGAGTTTTTTTTATATATTTTTGTTCTTTTGCCATAAATTAGTTTTTTTTTCTAAATGACTATAAACTCTGTCTGCATCATTTCCAATGTGTAATTTGTAAATTGTCAGAAGGCAAGTTTTTGGTTTATAGTTCTTAAGGATGGCTTACAGGTTCACTCTTTAAGGAGGAGTATCAGTTTTCTGTTGTTAACCAGGTTGATGTCTATTCAGGATGCCCATATAAGTAATTCTTACTCAGGGTTAAATTTTTGTGTAAAGATGTTAATACTTATTGCCAGAAGTTGGGTACTGCATAATGGCCTGGGGGCTTTATTTTTAGGAGCTTTTCTTGATTTTGTCTCAATTTCTCTGGCTGTTACTTCATCCCATTTCATATCCGCTATATTAGATCTCCTTACTGTTTCTTTTACTATTTCTATCCAGTCAGCATCTGTGTTATGTTCAACATTTTCATACCTTCTATGTTTATCTGCCTGTGATGATATTTTCAGTTTATTATTGGAAACAGTGTATTATAAATATTGGTCTGTTTTGATATTGGGCGGCCACGGTGGTGCAGCGATTAGCATTGCCACCTCACAGCAAGAGGTTCTCCGGTTCAATCCTCGGCTGGGGTGCCCTCTGTGTGGAGTCTGCATGTCCTCCCTGTGGTCACGTGGGTTTTCTCTGGGTACTCCGATTTCCTCCCACATCCCAAAGACATGCTGTAGGTGGATTGGACACACTAAATTGGCCCTAGGTGTGAGTGCGTGCATGTGTCTTCTGTGGAAGGTTGGGCGCTGGGCTGGCAACTTGACACCGTAAAACTCCACTGCCAATCATGAGCAGATGGTGATCCATTGTGGCGACCCCCTAACCGGGAAAAGAAAAAGAAAAAGGCCTGTTTTGATACTGTGCACTGATTTTTACCATGTCGATCTTTCTAAATATTTTTGATAATCTGTTCCCTTTTCAGTTTTCACAAATTAGATAGGACAAAAAGAACTACCACACAACTATGCAAATAAACACCACAATAACAACCAGAAATTGTGGCAAGCCATCAACCAGTTACGAAAATCATGTCATAGCACTACTCCTTTCTCATCCACAACAGAAACTACCACAAACATTGCATCCCAGTTCAACTCTCATTTTATTGTCTATCCTATCACTTGTAAAATCTGAGATCCACTCTCCATACCTACACACATAATATACAACCTTAACTCCTTTACTATAAAACTAATCCAAACCAATATCATAAAGATATTCCTATCCACACGAAAGCCATCGTCACTTGCAACTGACCAGCTCCCCAATGAATTCTTCAAAATAGCATCAGCCACCATCTCCTACACCATATCCATCCTAATTAATCAATCTATAACAGAACAGTATATCCCTAGGCTGTGGAAAGTCTTTTACATCATCCCACTACATAAGTGTGGTGCATCCACAGATTTAACAGAATTCTGTCCAATAGCTATACTTGCCCATATAACAAAAATCCTTGAAAAATGCATCCATTCACAACTACTAATTACCTAACAATAAATAACCCCCTAGCCACATTGCAGCATGGCTTTAGACCCAAACACAGCACTACTACCACACTTGCCAGCTTTACCAACTCAATCAATCAACCAAATCCGAAATTCTGGACAACTTACATCCACCATCTTTCTCGATATGTCCAAATCCTTTGATACTGTTTCACATCAGAAACTTCTCAGTGAGCTAGCCTCCTTAAACCTTTCCCAAACAGCCCTTCACTGGTTTCAAATTAAGCTGTCTGACAGACAACAGGCAGTAAAGTGACAAGATGAACTATCCCCTCTACTGTCTGCCTCTATTGGTGTACCACAAAGGTCCATAGTCAGACTACTACTATTCATCATTTTCACCAAAAAATTCCACTCAGCTTCCAAACATGCAACCACAGTCCAATATGCAGAGGACTCCTCTCTTATAGGCATAGCTCATTTTTTTCCAGAACTCCTACAAACCACCCAAAAAGCCTTCCTTGAAATTTAAAAATTCCTCTCCGACGCAAAACCTATCCTTAACCCTAACACAACTAAACTCATGCTCTTCATTGGCAAAAAAAACACACTATCTACATCCAATCTTCATCATCCACTATACAAATAACATTAGAAAATAACCTGTTGAATACAACAAAGTCATTGATGTTACCATCAACAACAATCATAAATTTGATAGACATCTAACTACTACCATGAAAAAGGTACACATCAAACTAGGCTCACTGTACAGAGTCAAACCTTTCCTCGTTAACAACATCAGAAAATCCTTAGTCAACACCCATTTACTCTCTCCCCTTCTTTATGACTCATCTATATTCACTAAGCTCAGGAAAACAGACTTAAATAAGCTGGAATCTTGCTATAATAAAATAGCAAAGTTTGCCACTGGCCTCCCTAACAGATCACACCACTGCAATTCACTGCACCAACTAAAATACCTGGAACTACCAAATCTACTAACTTTCAACCAACCAAATTTCACACACAATGTTTTTCATCATTCTAGCAACTGCCCAGGTCTAAAAGACCTTATCCATCTACATTATCTACATATACATCTTATTATCTACAGTAGCAAAAGATCCCTAAGAACAATCAACAAACTTCTTGTAGAAGTAACCAAATCCAGCAACTACTATGAAGACTCCCTTATATCAAACAAGATATCCAAAAGCTGGAACTATATACCCCAAACAATTATCAACCCCAAGAATGCAGTAAAGTTTAAAACAGTGCTGAAAGAACACCTCACCAACAAGTGGTTCTGCTCCTGTACCAACCCTGATGATCAGTCCTTCCTCTCCTAGCTCCATTTTCACCCTGTTTCTCTCACATTAACCCTTATGAATTTTCTCTAATAGCTTTTCACCATCTCCCTCCTTTTTTCTATCCCACCCACTGTAATTTCCTAGACCCCCTCCCCTCTTTCCCACTCTATTACCGGGAAGCTTTCACAGTTTACTACACCTGCTCTACAGTACTATTTCTAGTCCATTACTAGACTCTACTGCAGTCTTACTCTAAAGCTCATATTGTCTCCACTTAGACTCACGCTGCCAGTTTTTCCCTCCCCTATCATTTCATATTGCGTGTCTCCTCTATTCTGTACTACTACTACTGTTTACTAACAAATACCTTGCTACTTACTTGCTAAATCCAAAGGGATGTAAAGTGGTTCATTCCCGGTATCGCTGAACTTTTTTACCTACTCATCAAAACTCTATGCTTACTAAGTTGTAACTGTGGCAGATGATGTGCATTGAAATTGTCATTATTGCCATGCTACCTATGCTGTATCCATCTAAGACATTTTGATTGTAAGCTTTTTTGAATGTGCAGTATGTCTCCATAGGTTGTAAATATACTTGACACTGTTAAAGAAGTATTATGTTTATCAACATGTGCACCTATGCTGTATTTAACTGTGACACTTTATTGTTTGCTCTTGATAACGTGGAGCTAATTTATTTGTTCTTGTTAATGTGGAACTTTTCTCTCCAGGCCTCCACTGAAAATGGGCTCTTTTTCAGCCCAGTAGACCATCCTAGTAAACAAATGTAACATGAATAAAAAAATAACACATTTTCTATACTCTTCTTACAGTGATACTTCTTGTCTTAACTGCTTTATAATTTTCTCTATTCAATATTTCTATGCTGGCATTTTACTTTTTCCTTCCCTTTCCTTTTTACTTTATACTATGTTGGTAACACTTTATCCATTATTAGTTTATCTGCACAGTAATATATCCTATTAATTTCTGATCTCTTGTGAATTTTTCTTAATATTCCTGACTACTGAGTTTATCTGTTTTACCAATCTCCTAAAATTTTGGGTATTATTTACTTTCTGCAATCTATTTCTTTAATCTGTTTATCTCTATTAAATCAAGCAGATCTTCCCTTAGGCAATTTTCTTCTGGACTGAAAGCATCTTCTTTGCTTGCTCTTTCTTGTGGGTATTCTACAGATAGTGCTAGAACATCTTCCAGTGACATATCCTGTTCAGATGGATCATGTTTCATCTGCTGCTCCTTCATATGGAAACCCATTGGCCCATCACTCCATAACATTACTTGCTTCAGCGTTGCTACAGTTTCCTGTTCTGTCACTCGCATTGCAACTTCAACTGGACTTTTGTACTATTCTCCCACAGATGTCTTCAGGGCATCATTATGTGGAAAACCTTTACATGCCTGCCATCCAGTTCTTGATCCTTAATCTGGGAACACATTATTCTATCACATTTCAACACTGCCTGTGTTGGACTCTCCACATTAAATCCTATATCTCACAGATAATCCACAACTACAGTTTCTATTTAACTTCTACCTTAATAATCTTCTTTTCTACATTCCAAATATCTTTGGGGGTTGCTTTTTTGCATACATTAGTTTGGCTTTCAGCTTTGCACTATTGCACATACCAGATCTACTTTTAGGTTCATAGGTTCATAGGTTCATAGGTTCATACTAGGCTATCTGCCCGAGGCACCCCTTTAGTATGGGGAACTATACCCATTATTTTGCTGTGCCTCTGTCGAGCAGTGACACTGAGGTAATCCCTGGGGTATATCTGCGATCTCCCATCCATTGGTCAAGATTTCTCTTGAACAAGGCCAGCGAGGTGCTCTGCCTCACATGTACCGGATTTTCTTCCCATGTCCATGTATCTTTTCCATACCTTTCAAAAATCTCTGGGTTGTGTTCTTTATATTTTTACACTTCCTTATTTGCTTCTTTTTCCAGGTGGCCCAAAGTTTCTTTGTCTATGTAATGTTTTTCATGGACCTTATGCATTAATGAATACAATTTTTTATTTGTGTTATTTGACAGTTTTTCATGTGTAAATGTTTTTCTTTCCACAAATTTATATTTTAATCTTTCTGCATATCCTTTATCTAGCCTTCTTGGATAATAATAACAATACATATGTCTTCCTTATCCTCAAAAATCCAATTTTCATCCCTATGACTTTTTTGGCATTTCAGTTTTTGTTGTTTTTGTGGACTACTTACTTCTGCCATGGGGAGAGGGTCCTGATCTAACCCTGTGGTAGGAATGTTCCCATGTTTTGAGCTTTATACACTGCCTTTTTCTAGCCCTGACATTAGTGCATGCATCAAGAGCTGGAGAAAGCAATCCCTGGGATTTATCAACAATTTTTTGTTTGTGGAGGCTAGTAGCTTGTCTTTTCAAGCCTGGGAACATTCTTGATTTCTTTTAGTTGCAGATGGGCTGTGACTACCCCCATGCATTTGGTAAACACCTCCGTGGGGCAGCCTGTGGTGAGGCCAAAAGGTGTGGCTCTGAATTGAAGGTGACTGACTATCAGACAGATGCACAGATATCTCTGGGAAGCCTTGACTATTTTGACATGGCATGTACATCTTGGAGCACATCCAATAAGCTACATGAAGGCATGGCAGAGTTCATTGCACTAGAACCATCCTGAACTGGGGTTTTTTGACAAAGGTATTTGGCATAGATCAGAATCCTCTTCAAATGAATTCTGTTTCACCTGCTGCTCCTTCATATGAGAAACCATAGGCTCATCTGTCCATAACCTATGGTTTGGATCCAAAAAGATCTTTGAATCATATCCTGACCTTGTCTGGTCTGACAGAACCTCTTTGATGGCTCTCTGCTGAAATAGAGAGAGAATTTCCTTTCTGGCTGCTTTTCACTGATGTCGTAATACATCAGGAATTAGCAATGCTGCATGGGATGGGCATTTGGAAAGCAAACTGAATAGTCTCTAGCTATTATCTCTCATACTCAGATGTCCTAATTGATAGTCATGTATGCCAGGTAATAGAGAGATACAATGACCCCAACTACCTCCAGAGTGGAGCAGTCAGGCAGCCCTTCAAGAAAAATGTCTTTGCCCATCAGAAAATGGCCTGCAATGTCCCTGATTCTAAGGATCTCCTCTACATCTGCTGCAATCAACCTCATCCAAAGTGCAGATAAATGGTTGATGCTTGGACTTCTGGAACCATACTGATTTGGAATCTTTTTAGTTTCTATTCTATTATTGCTGGAGGTTCTCAAATCTGACAGAAAGAATGTTACCATACTGCTCTCACATCTGCATTCACTCTCTAACTAAAGGACAAACAAGGAATATTCAAAGTAGCATTGGTGAAAGACACCTTGAAGTTATCCATAAAATCACATAGGCAAAGCCAGGCCAGGTGTCTCATGGTAATGTCTTCCCCTACCATATGAAATGGTCCATCAGCTGCATTGTTCATCTGTTACATGAAAAGGTCCAATATGGTCTACATGTTTTCAAGGCAGCCTCTTGCTGTTTTCTCCAATCTGGTGCAGGAGTCCTTTTCAAAGGTGAAAATGCCAGTTGCATCAGGTCCCTTTGCTAATGATTCATATGGGTGATACAGTACAAGAATCTGGTAGCAAATGTACCTGAAGAATACAGCCACTTTCCCAAACTATCCAGTGCCTGTGATTCTCTCTTGGATGTGTGATAAGTAGCTGTCTCTTCAGTTAACTCTTTTTTGATTGCAACTGCCACAGCAATTGACTCATCAAGGGGACCATCTGCTAAAACTGTCTGTCCTGGGGGATAGTCTCAGAAGTTTGTCTGACTTCCTAGAAATAGACTCACAAATACTGGACTCTTGTATAGATCTCCGGAGAGAAAGATACATTAGATGGTCTGTCAGTGGGACCAACGAAGAAGTAGAGGGCGTCAAGCTGTAGGCCTCAAACAGGACCTCCTCATCCTGGGAAGGAGGGTCTGAAGTCCAATTTTGTCTCTGACAAAGCCAGATCATGGTCAAATGAGGCCCTAGGCAGGGTAATGGATCAGGACTCCCCCCATGCATATCCCCCCACCACAGCCATTCCAGAGTCCCATTACTTGGCTATTTCTCCCCAGTTATTATAAACACTGTTCAAACCTCTCAGCATGCTTACTGTTTTCTGCTTTACTTCTACAAGGATTACAGCTATTTGGATTTAATTTAAAACTTTTATTTCAAATTTTATAGCACAAACACTAATAGACGTTTCCTAAATAAAACAATATAGTCTCACAATGAAAATAGACTTAGTGTTAACAGTAAACTTCTCTGTCCTTGAAACTCACATTCATTGAAATGGCATTAAAACCCATATTCAAAGAAATAACATCTGTCCAGTGGTGGATAAAGTTGCCTTTGGGCTTTTTTTCAAACTATAGGCCCTTGTACACATTTTAGGACCATCCATACATGCTTGTGCTCTTTGATTCACCATCCTGAATGTGTTAAATTACGTTCCTTGTATAACATAGCACCACTTGTTAGAGCATGTTTTAAATTTGTAGTTTTGAACATTTTCCAGTAAGCAATGAAACAAAGTGTATGATCCAATAATGACAAAACTTTCAGTTCAGAACACTTCAAACATAGAACACTCAAACTTCTGTCATTACACTCCACCAATATCAGTCAAAATGCAAAATCTGTGCAGAAGTAAAAATCATCTGAAGAATTCCACATTAAAGAGATCTGTAGCTAATGAAGATGTTACTGCTAACAAACAACTTTATATTTCAGTGTATCATCTATAAATTCAGTGTCTGCTGCACTTGAAGAATAAATTGTCACTGTTACATTAAAAAAATGGCAAGCTGAGAATATTCCAATAGGCCTGGATGGCAAACTGACAACAGGTTCATAGTTACTAGGCATCTCATCCAAAGGAGGACATTCTCTGGAATGCAGCACCCTCACCCTCCTTAAAGTAAAACACAGTATCAGCAACCCATATACATGCTGTGGGAGCAGACCACACAACCTTCTGCATCAAAAGCAAGTGTGTTACTTGCACTATTAACAATACTTTTAAATTCTATATCACAATAGTAATGACCATTTTCTAAACAAAACAGTTGCACATTGTAAACAGACTTAGCTTGAGCAGCAGTAAACTTCTCTTCCCTTGAAGTTCACAAATCCTTAAAAATACACTGAAGCTCACAATTTCTTAAAAATGCACTTGAAACTCAATTCCTTGAAAATGCACTCAATTTTTTTAGCAGCTTGATAGTTGCTGTGAACGACTCAGGCTCTTGAATCCTGCAACTAAGGCACAGGTTCTGAGCCTGAGCAAACTAACTAACCTGCCATCCCTAGCTAAGGCATTGCACACACAGACACATACACATGCACACACTAGCACACACACACTTCTGTCTATCTGACTGTGCTGTGAAGAATCAGGTCAGGTCCAGGCAGCATATCTGTTGCCTACATTGCATGTGTGAAAGCAGCACAGGAACATCTTCTTATATTTAAATTATGCGCACTGAACATGGAAAGGAAGTAGCAAGCAACAGGTCTCAGTGACAATGATACATTCAAGCACATCATCACACACAGGGATGCACAGATACAACAGGTGTGTGTGTGTGATGATGCTGAGGGCATTCTTAAAGAACACCCTTAAAAAATATATACATTTTTTTAATTAAAAAAGTAAATGTGACAGCCTCCAAGGCAGAGTGCCTGCACCTAGCTAGTGGGGCCCCCTTCCCAATGAGTGAGCCCTAGGTGAGTGCCTGGGTTACCTAGTGCTGCATATCTAGCTCTGCACTCTGGTGCAGTAACTCAAGGAATTTACCAAATGTGACATCCACCAGAATGGATTGGGGACAGCCCTCTAAGAGTCCATGTCTAAAGTGACTGATGCTAAAGGGGAGTAAATATTCCTCCTTTTACATGTCCTCTTTCTTGGTACATCAGAAGGTGGTAAATCAAAGTCATCAGAGGAATGAATCTGTGTTGGAGCAGACCTTTTAAGACTAGACCCTTGACTTGAGCTGTGGATGTATGAAGAGTGGAGAAGCAGAAGACTGAGTATCTAAGTGTGCAGCTGACAACATGGGAGCCTGCATTTCTATTCTTAAGGGAGGAACAATCATCTTTCCCATTGCCATGAAGGATAATCCAATGTTCTCCAGATTTGAAGAACTCCCATCCAATGTTGAACCACTTTCCCATCTGATTGGTTGGACTGCACCAAGAAGGAGATGCCTAAATCCATTGACTTGCATAGCTCCAAGGAGGGAATTGGCACCAAAGCCTCAAAGGCTGAGGTGTCCATCACTGAGAACAAAACCACATGAGATAGCTCCTAAGATGGTGATGAAGACATGTTGTTGAGCTATTGGAGTGGAGTGTGTCAAATGCAACATCTCAGAGTGTAGATTGGGAACACCTGACAGCACCAAGGGGACAGATCCCAGGATTAGTGTAGACTCCAATACCATTGGCCTGTGAATTTATGAACCTAAACCTGCCCATTAAATGAATATTCTTAGCACTGCTTCACTGTTGCATTCAATATGTTTACTGGTGGAAGCATCTATACAAATTATATGATTTCTGGAATTTAAAGACCATGTTACCTTTCTCTCTGCAACTAAACTAGGATAATTTATAGACTTTCTTTTTATTTCTGTTAAATAAATACCCTGTAAATGTGCTGTTATATGAGAAAGTTACATGTTGTACACAAGACAAAAAGCTAGAATGCATATACACATGCACTATTTATTTTCCTTTGCTCTCTAACCTATATTTGTTCATATGGCTACAGGCCAGTACTACTATAAACTACCCCAAAAAACTTCTTTTTGCCAGCCATCTTTAACTACTATGGCTAAATAAGATGAGTAAACCCAAACAACAATAATTTATTGAAATGTGCCCACTAAAGTTTTATCTTCCTTCCTAAATACATCATGAGGAAGGTTAAGATGTGCATTCTGTGTGTGTTTTTATGAATGCACTTACCCTTCAGTCATGCAGATTTGGGAGTTGTCTGGTGATATTATCAAATGCCTTTGGACAACCACCGCTAATTGCCTACTTAACTGGAATTCTTTGAAAATAGTTTTGATCATATTTTGCTGCTCTGACTCACTAATGGGCTACTTCTTCTGTCATTGCTTTTCTCTCTTGTCAGTTTTCTGCAGTTAGTTTATTCTTCTATCACAATACCATGAAGTTGCTTGTCATGACTGTTATAGTTCTTCAGAGTGATGATATTCTTTGTAATCCTGGAATCTCTTGATTATCATGTTAGGAAAGACTGACCACTCTCCTTTATTGGTGAGTTCAGCCTGGTTTCTCTACAGATTTAAACTTTTGTTCCATACCCATTGCATTCCATTTCCTTCTCTGCTATCTGATCTTCTAAATGAATGCTGGTCATCGAGGATCTCTGCCATTGCAGTTTAACCACAAACAGCTGCTGCTATTTTATTTCCCAGAACAATCCTTTAATTCAATACTAGTACTTGATAATAGCTGGGTAAATCATTGTGTCATGACCTAGATGGTGTCAGTCCTGCCTGCATTTTTTCATTGTTTGAGTTTCTTTGAATATTTTTTTTAGAGAACTCAGCTAAGAATGTAAGCTGGTATTTACCTTAAGGTACCCTGTAGTGTTGTTTGCTGTAACTTATCAACCCAGTTCCACATTCTAGCTAAAGCTATAGCTATAAATGCAAGACTGGAGTTATTTTGGTTCAAGTCCTGGTAAACAGATTTACTCTGCTCTCAATGTGGGATTTTAAGTATTTTGTAATCCATATTACTTGTCTTATTAGCTTTTCAAGGAGGATCATTAATTCATAATCCAATATGGATTCATAAATCCATTCACATTGGCAGCCTAAAATTTATTCTAAGTTTCAATGTTTCTGTAACCTTCCTTTGAATGTGCCCCCAGGTATGCTTATAGTGCATATTTTCTGGTGCACTGAGCCATGGACACAGCAGTAAAGCAGTACACATAAGAACCATTATGTTAAAATTATCCTACAGCATGACACATGAGGCCAGTACAACACATTACTAGCTGTTGTAACTCTTGCGAAGTTTGAAATCAACTGGAAGTAGTGAGAGAAAACACACAGTCTACTGCTATGTCAGAGCCATAAAGCTGTCAAATAGATGCCAGACTCCAGTCTGAAGCAGAAAGCAATATTGTGCAGCAAAATACTTTCCAAAATGACTTTTAGAACACATCCAACATGTTAACCACACTAGATGTAAATTTCTGGACAGATTATCATCATCATCGTCTTCATTCTGTCTGGTTAAGGATTTTCATCTGATAAATAATCATTAATACCTGGAAATCATACCACAAACATTCAGTCTATTATACAAAACCTCATGTAATTTCCCTGAGTATTGCTTCTATAAAATATAGTCAGTAATGCCTTAACAGAAATTATAATTGGCTAAAGCTCATTTACCTAAAAGTCTGCTTTATTACCTAGAGTTGTTAGAATATATGGTGTTGAGTAGTCTAACTGATAATTAATTTGTTACATCACGTTAAACTCATTAATCATTCATATGATTACAGGCTACTAATTAGCTTAAATTAAAATTGTAACATTATGACTTTTTCGAGGGTACACATTCACAGTATATTGCATTCAGGTTTATAATGTTATGTCCTAAAGCTATCATGTTGATTGATGTTGTGTGCTTTAGCCATACAATGTAGGGCATTACCTAACAGCATAACATGGAATGCAATATACCGCATGAGCTTTTTTTATGTAAACTGTACCATTGCATGGAGCTATGAAAATAAATCTGTTCACTGCAATACTTGGGGTACTTAAAACAATCATAGACTGTTCCTTATTTTTCTGTACATGTTTTCTATATCTGAAGTTAAAGAAAGAAAAGGGGACTTCTGTGCCTATTTCTTTTTATTTTTCATTTAACTATGAACAAGCTATATGTTTTACCAAAGGTAATCTCGGATGACTTTTTTAGAAGATGACTGCACACCAATGTTATTTTATGAAATAATTACAACTGTTTTCCTAAATAAAGTGAATATGCTTAATAACAGGAAGTTAAGTTTGGAATGAACCAACAGGAGCTGCACCAGTGACTGTCTTTTCAAAAGGAAAAATTATTAAGACCCTTTTGGAATTACCGACCAGTGGCTCTAAATCAATGATGGGTCAGGGGGTGAAGTGGAAGTGGGAGTAGTGTAATATGTATAGATTCATTAATGAAAACCCTTATGAACTGTAGAGGATTTTGTGAGAACCATTACCTGACTTGGGTGATGTAACTGTAATACCACCCTCATTGTTTATATTGACACATGCAGCTCATGTAACGCATTCTACATGGGGAAAACTATTAGGAAAGAATTCATGAGTGTGTATATGATATCAGGAAAAAGAAAACCACTAATGCTTTGTTTAGTCATTCTACTGGTTGCTCGATTTTAAAAAATTCCTACTTTTCATTATTGACAAGGTGATAGTTGTGAATGTTAGTGGCGACTCTGAAACCCTTCTTGAATGTAAAGAGCTCACCTGGCAACTGAGGCTTAGTGCCTTGTTTTTTCCTGGTATTATTGCTATTGTTTCTCTTTCGAACATTTTAAAGAAAAATGCTGCTATTTTATGATTTTGTGCCAAATTTTACAATATAGTTATTTGGTATTGCCATTTATTTATTTACTTATGCATTTTTAGTCTTACAACTTTGTATTATATGTTTATATCAACATGTATTTAGTTGCATCAGGGATATTATGTTTTAGCGACATCAAGCTAGCATGTTAATTTTTTAATCTTGATTGGTTGATTGTTAGTATTTATAGCTCCTAAGTTGGATGTCAATCAATATGAATCCAAAAGACAAATGAAGAATACCAAACCACGACAAGGAAACCACTTGCTGCTTGAAAACACTTGTTTATTGAGTCAAAACACAAGGTTTAGTGCTTTCAGTCCTCTGGTAGGAACTTCATCAGAACAATGTTAAAACAAAAAAACAACTATTTAAGTATACTACTACAACCAATGAGAATCAAATTAAAAATCACATGATTGTATAAAAAGAAGAAATCACATGACTGTATAAAAAGAGAATCACATAAATGTATAAAAGACTTCCACTAAATAACATAATCCTTAAGCTTTAAAACTGGTGCAAGTGAGCACCCATTATTTAAACTGGGTGCAGATGTGACATCCAAATGGATTTGCCACTTTAATTCTTGTTGAGTCAGATGTTTATCAATGATTTTCCCCTGTGCATCCTTTTTGACCTGTTGAATAACCATAAACCCAAAAGTATGTGTAGGTTAACAGTAATGTATTTGAACAAAGCATTGGTGGTTCTTTCTTTTCAAATGTCCAGACTGTGTTCCTAAACATGGTCCCTTAATTTACGGGAGGTTTTGCCTATATAAAATGAGGGGCAGTGTTGACACTGAGTTAGGTAAACCACTTGTGAACCAGTGCATGAAGGAGGAAATCATGTTCAAGGTGCTACTGAAACTACTTCTTTTTACCCAAGCCAAGAATTATTTTTGCAAATGTCTCAGTCATATGCTGAAGTGGTTGCTATTGGTAACACGGCCAATCACAACTAGGTCATACACGGTAAGTCAATTTGGAAGTTTAGTAGTGTTCCTTTTGTTTTTCCTTGACATCAACGAGTGTGACCAGTCTTTGAGGACTTTGTTATCTGATTTTGAAAGAAAACTGGTGAAAATTAAAATTTACTGCTAGAGAATTTGTATTTGGCTGAGTCCATTTTGACTAAGTGCATTCCTAAGAGGCTTTGAGTATAGAAATGCCCTAATGTCAAACTAAACTCTCCAATTTCTCATGAGTTGTTAAGTTCTTCAATGATAGTTATTACCCTATTAAAAATGCAACAGCCAAATGATTCTGACAGCCCAAAGTATATGCAATACACAAACAACAGATGCCCAATGGAGAAGATAACTGGAATAAAGGCAGGACCACAACTTAGATTAAAAATCCTCTGTTTTAATACAAAACGGTGAGCGCTTTCACAATGGTGACCATTGCTTCATCAGACAGTTCATTCAAAATAGATTAACACATATATACTTTAATTCAAAACAGGTTACCCAATCCCAACACTCAAAAATTAATTACCCTGGTTACATCTTATTCAACTAAAATTAATTAATAAAAGCCTTAAAGATTAAAGGCATATATAGATACATATATTAAAATGTACACTAGTAATACATGAATTAGGTTAAGCCATATTAACAAGGGCTCAACAGAGATAATGAATGTTGTTAAGTTGGTTTTACTGAGGACAACATTCAATGTTAAGTCTGAATTTATAATTGTAAAACCTAGATTTGTGGGTTAGTGCTGAGCTGGGTTCCAAGGTTGGGCCTGTAGCCCGGTTACCTGCCCAAATAAGAAATAGAACCTTGTGACTTTTGCTAGTGGGGTGGACGTTTTGACTACTGAGCTAATCTCACATGAGTGTGTTTTATTTTTGTTTTATTTATGTATTATAAACTACTATGATCTTACAGTGTTTCATGAATTTCGTGGAGCTGTTTGAAGGCTTGGAAAATCCCATGATTATATTAAGTGATTTGGTCTAAAATACTGTCTAAGCATGAGTGTAACCTGACTGTTTGTCTGATGAAGTCTTTTATGTAAAAAGATGAAAGCACTCATAATTTTATGTATAAATAAAAGGATTTGATTTTAAATCTATGATCACTGATTTTAAAAGGATTTAAGGGAATTTTCCTTTAAGTGCAATTTTGGTTCCTATATTTCCAGCTTTCACTGAGCCACTCATTCCAAGTTTGTTTCTGGTGGTTTGAATTGTGCTAACACAGCCTCATGACTACTCTTCAAGACTACTGTTGCTCTTTACCAACCTGATCTGTCTCAGACTCTGAAAGCCATATTAACACTGACTCCAGTGTTGAACACGCATCAGACCATGTTAACCTCCCCAAAAGTTCACTAATTCAAAAACACTCTGATACAAATATGCCAACAAGTTTGTCTACAAGACATACAAATCTAGGGTAGCTGACACAACATGCATACCTTTCAACACCAACTTCAGCAGCTGTGTGCCTAATGGCTTCAACAGCACACCCCTGGTTCTCTCCCAGTCTTTTAACAATCTATCAGTAATGGTACCTGCACACTTAGTATCTGCACTTAGGACACAAATTGATTTCACCAGCTCACGAATCTCCCATATATTTACCATATACCTTGCTACCCGACTCACTGATCACTTCCTATCTCACATAGGCAAGTCACTCACAAAACCCTAAAAGGCAGCAATGCAGTGCTCTTCAACAACCAAGATGGCTGAGCTAACCACCCCGTCCTAACCTGACAATCCCCCAGACCTCTTCTGGAACTTCAGCTGATAGCTTTTCCACCTGCAGGGCTAATACTGTAGATCTGAAAATGAGACTGTCTATCAGCAAACATATTCAATCTCCTTAACACATGCTTAGCAAAGAGCACAACATTAATATTAACAGAATGTTAGACCAATGTCCTAAACAATAAATGAACCATATTTGCCTTTGCAGACTTCTTTAACAATACATGGATAATTGCTTCATTATCTGAGTGAAAGACTACCCTCTTAATATGCAACTTCTCCTCCTACAGATTACCATTGCTTCCTAAATGGTCATCAACTCCAAAAAAGTAATGTCTCTCCTTCTAGTATTGGACCAGTCCTGTAGCCATGGAGAAGAAAACCACTTACCCTTAAAATAAGACCTCACACTTATTCCTCAGGATGCATGTGTACAGCTGCAAATCCTCTAAAGAAACCCAATCATTTTGCCACTTGAAAAAGACATTGAAATTCACCAAGAACTCTTTCCATGTTAAAAAACCCTCCCTAACTCTTTTAGATACTCCAACAACCTGATGCTGCTTTTTGCCACTGTTTAAAAGATTTGCCAGTGACCCTGCAAATCTTTACCTGATCCTGTTGATCTACATGCAAAATTCAGCATACCAAGTAACTGCATCCAATTGTCTCATACAGTTTAAACAGGCTATATTACAGCATCCAAAACAATCTCAAAGACCCATCTAATGATAAATTGAAATAGGTCAACACTTTTTCAAGGCCCTGGCCTGTCAACCCCCCCCCCCAAAAGAGATATTAACCATCAGCCTTCTGAAGCTATATCTATACCTACTATTAGCTTCATCTACCATACTTGACCTGTGGATTTGGACCCCTTGACCTGCTCCTTCCTCCAAGACTTGACCCCATTATGTATTACTCCACAATATGAAAAGGTATGTGAAAACTGGGATACTCTCCAACTGCATCTGCTGGCACTAAAAGCCCAACAAACCATAGTTTTATTCAGTCCCTCATCTTGAATGGCTTTTGTAAGTCCCCCCTACACACAAACACACACACACACACACACACACACACACACACACACACACACACACACACACACACACACACACACACACACACACACACACACACACACACACACACACATACACACACACACACACACACACACACACACACACACACACACACACACACACACACACACACACACTTTACCTAACATTGTACCTAACCAAGTGTTAACCAGTCTGCACTGCCACTGAAGAGACCCATCCACTGCCTTCAGTTTCCTAAAATGTTGGTCATAACAACTAAACATTCCCCCCTTTTAAATGCTGTGCCTATCTTACTGTCAAGAAGTAGGCTGATAGTGGAAGACCCTGCTTGGGGTCTTTCTTAAGGACTACTGCCATGAAATACATAAACCTTAGTGCCTAATTGTCCTGTTTCTGAACCTGGTCAGCCTCTTTCACCCCAGTGCAGACAAACCTGTCTTATGATCCTTAAACATAGACACTTTATTTAAATATTTTAACAGTGATCTTTGGGTTTCCTAAGAATGTGGTCAGTTTACTTTTCTGCACTACTTATAATGTCACTACCATCAGTACTGCACATATGATAAATGCATCCCAGTCATACAGTATGGTATCTTTATTTTTCACTATTACATTTCCTTAATTTTGTGGAACTACTCACCTACTGTCCATTTGTTAAATCAACATTGTCTTCCTCAACTTTTGAGCTTTACTTTAATCTTAGTAAGACATCAGGTAGGCCACACTTTTACCCCTTACAGACCATTCACCACCCTGGGCATTCACAGAATACCTATTCTCATTAGGAAACACTGTTCTATCTTTAAAAGACAAGACAAGAGGTTCTGGACATTTAGGACTATTCCTATTACTGTTAATAAGCAGGCAGGACCTTCTGCTTTACAAGGGAATACTGAGCAGGTATTATACTAAATGCAGGGTTGTTTTTTTAATAAAACACGTCTTCTATTTGACTTCATTGATGACTTATGTTATAACTTTAATCAAATGAAACTTGGATGGACCCAAGTTGCAGTCCCACTTTTTCTACATTAAGTCCTCCTTGTCACTGTATTCTTCATTACTTTAGACCCAAGCATATTGGGGGGAGGGGTGCAATCATCATCTAGCCTTCTTTCCTATAGAATCTTTTGCCTAGGTGGCTTCAAGATTCAGCCATACTGACAGGTTTTATATGGGGCTTAAAATCTTTTTGACCTTGCATACAATTACATTCTTTTTAAATCTTTTTGCTTTTTACTTCCTTTTGGACTATGATGTTTGCAAATGACATTGTGATCTGTAGTGGGAGTAGGAAACAGGTTGAGGAGACCCTGGAGAGGTGGAGATATACTCTAGAGAGAAGAAGAATGAAGGTCAGTAGGACTAAGACAGAATACGTGTGTGAATGAGAGGGAGGCTAGAGGAATGGTGAGGATGCAGGCAGTAGAGGTGGTGAAGGTGGATGAGTTTAAATACTTGGGATCAACAGTTCAGAGTAATGGTGAGTGTGGAAGAGAGGTGAAGAAGAGAGTACAGGCAGGATGGAGTGGGTGGAAAAGAGTGTCAGGAGTGATTTGTGACAGATGAGTACCAGTAAGAGTGAAAGGGAAGGTCTACAAGAGGTTAGTGAGACCAGCTATGTTATATGGGTTGGAGACAGTGGCACTGACAAAAAGGCAGGAGTCAGAGCTGGATGTGACAGAGTTAATTATGTTAAGATTTGCACTGGGTGTGATGAGGGTGGACAGGATTAGGAATAAGTATATTAGAGGGTCAGCCCAGGTTGGAAGGTTTGGAGACAAAGCCAGAGAGGCAAGATTACATTGGTTTAGACATGTGCTGAGAAGGGATGCAGAGCATATTGGGAAAAAGATGCTAAGGATGAAGCTGCCAGGTAACAGGAAAAGAGGAAGGCCTAAGATAAGGTTTATGGATGTGGTGAGAGAGGACATGCAGGTGGTTGGTGTGACAGAGCAAGATGCAGAGGAGAGAAAGAAATGGAAACAGATGATCCGCTGTGGTGACCCCTAACAGGAGCAGCCGAAAGAAGAAGAAAAAGACTTTTTTTTGTACTGCCCATTGTATTTCCAATTTATTTGTTTTTTTTTTCTCTTTTTGTAATTCATTAGAATAGTCTAGTGCTTAGGTTTGTTTATGTCTTTCCGCTTTTTCCCGGTTAGGGGTCGCCACTGTGGAACTCCGGTCCGCTTATGATTGGCATTTGATTTTTATGTACCGGCTTGCCAGGCCTGATGCACAACCTTCAACGAAGGTACGCCCATTCACGTATATCTCCATGCAGAAGATGCTCTAGCTGAGAATCGAACTGGACAGCGTCTTACTGTGAGGCTGTTATAACTTGATATTACTTGTGAACCTCTGCTATCTCTGTAAAAAACAAAAACAAAAAAAAAAAAATCTTGCTTTTTTCCCACTTTTCTGAGAGTTAAAAAAGTTCAGTTACAGGCTTGCTGTTCCTGAACTGTTTGAAAGTTTCTGTGAGGCCATTTTTGCTTGGGCTGAAGGAGGGTCTCTGTGTTTATCAGTGGGAGTGACTAACATTGAGCAGCTTCCCTGCCCCCGGAGAGGTGGTTACTGACTTGAAACTGTAGTTTTATTGGCCACTAGGGGTCATTTCCATAACTCCTTCATCTTCCTCTCTTAAAACCTAGTTGCGGTTTGAGCGTCTTTCAGGCTTGTTGGCTGTTGGTGAAGCACCCTCCAAGAGGAAAACGCTGAGAGAAGAAGGAGCCACTTTGAGATTTTAAGTATTTTTCTCTGTTTATTTGCTAAGTTTTTCTGCATAGCTGCCTAGCTTGAGCATTTTCTGGCTTGTTAAACTTGATTTCTGTATTAGTAGCTGTATTTAGAGCACAACCAAAAGCTGTTTGCTGAATTTCCTGTTTGCACTTAATTTTAAATCGTTTTTCTTAAAACTTGCATATTTTCTGTCCTTGACCTAGCACTCTTGTGTGGGGTCATTTACTGCACTGTTATAACTTGATATTACTTGTGAACCTCTGCTATCTCTGTAAAAACAAAACAAAAAAAATCTTGCTTTTTCCCACTTTTCTGAGAGTTAAAAGTTCAGTTACAGGCTTGCTGTTCCTGAACTGTTTGAAAGTTTCTGTGAGGCCATTTTGCTTGGGCTGAAGGAGGGTCTCTGTGTTTATCAGTGGCAGTGACTAACATTGAGCAGCTTCCCCCCCGGAGAGGTGGTTACTGACTTGAAACTGTAGTTTTATTGGCCACTAGGGTCATTTCCATAACTCCTTCATTTGTCCTCGGAGGAGTGGTTTAGGCAGTGACTTGTGGTTTGTTGGCCAATTTGGGTCATTTCCTGTCTTTTCCAGCCCCTGCTATAAACACGCAGCTTTTTAGATTTAGCGATTAGCCCGGGATTTTAGCGGAGTTGCTACTGTTGCACACTAGGGCAGCGCCGGTTAAGCAGGTTTAAACTATTCGGCTACCTAAAGTCCACTCTTCAAATTTTCCCTTAAAACTACCTTCCTCGAACTATACTACTGATCTAATCAATCCTATAATTAAAAGATCATCTCTACTTGACTCCAAGTAGACTATTCTCTATCTGTTAAACGTAGCACTTGCTCCTACAGTACTTATTACCTTGATACGGCACTCTTGTCATAGATAGTACCCCAAAAGGCAACCCCCATTTCAATCTTTTTAAAGTTTTTGTCTATTCCTTCTAGCATGTCGAGGGATCAGTTGCTAGTGTCCTCTCCTGCTCAGCTGGTGAACCTGGAATATTGAGGCAATGTTAAAATTGCCTCATGTACACAGACAACCCTCTCCTCCTCCCACAAAACACAAATACATGCGAGAGATGCAACTACGGCCAAACTGGAGGCTGAGCTCTCTCAACATAGGACTGGCAAGACCAGTCAGGAGGAGAAGGTTACCACACACTAGACCCAGTCTCACATATTACCATTACAACCTCAAATCATACACATAAACACACAAAGACATACGAGGCTCTGATCAAAATCTACCAAAACAGCAGAGGCCACCAAAGCAGACACCCAAACAACCACCACCTCAGAACACAACACCTGCAACACATAGACCTCACAGTCAGAGTGTCAAACAGTCACAGCCCTTAAGGCCAAACACAATGCCAGACACACTAGTCATTGGTGACTCCTTAGTCAGACACACTCAGACTGAGTAAGGAGAAGGTCACAAGCTGCCTGGCACTCAGGTCTCTCAACAGCAGGTATAAATATGATTCAGTCATTGTCCTCCTTGGACTACATGAAAAGAGACATTGAGGAGCTCTCTGATTATGTAGCCCAGACAGGTATGACCCTGACCTTGAGCAGTATCCTACCTTCACCAAGAATGATGCCACAATACAGAGATAAGATGATCAGCTTTAACAATTGGCTTAAACACTGGTGTCATTCAAAGGGGATCCAGTGTCTGTCTGCCTGGGATGACATGCTGGACGGCTTGCACCTGTCACCGGATATTGGCAAAGGCACTTGCCACCCCATAGTGCCTTTTAGGCAAGGCTCAAATTCTAAACCTACCACCCTAGAACACAAAAAGGAAAAACTAAGGGTAATGCTGCTCAATGCCAGAAGTCTAAATCTCAAAATGCGAGGCCCTTCTCAGTATGGAGAACATCGATGTCTGTGCTGTGACAGAAACCTGGTTCAAGGCTCCTGAGATATCAGGTTTTACCTCATATCATGCGTTCCAGCCCCAAAATCTGGACAATACCAAGAAAGGAGGGTGTCCATATTCATCAAGGACACCCACACCTCAAGACTGGTGGCAACGCACGATGCATCGGAGACCATCCAGGTGCAATTAACCATAGGCAAGACTGCTCTGCAAATTGTAGCATGTTACAGGCCACCCTCACAAACTCAGGAACCTCACATGGCCTTCCTGAAAACACTAGAGGGATAAATGTATCACCAAACACCATCATACTAGGTGACTTCAATTACCCTAATATAGACTGGGAACACTACTCAAGCCCAAACACCCTAGCCCAAAAGTTCCTGGAATTCATAAACTCAAATGCCATGGAACAACTAGTCACCATTCCCACAAGAGGAGATAACATACTTGATCTCATCATCACGAACATGGGAGCACAATGTTCAACACCGGAGGTGTACCCCTCACTGGTGAGATCAGACCACAAACTAATCTCGCTGGAGGTCCTCATCCCACCCCCACCTGAAATAAAAGACACCACAGTAAAGAACTTCTCAAAAGCCGACTTCACACTTCTAAAGACTAGTGTGGTCTCCTTTAAGGCCCGAAAACAGTACTCAAGCCGCTGAATCACTTACAAATGCCTTCTACCAGCACCTGCAGGACTGCATGGATAAGGCAATCCCAAGCAAAACAAAGACTCTTTGTACCAAAGGCAAGCATCCAGTCTGGTGGACCCCAGCCATAAACAAACTCTACAACAAAAGGAGGAAGCTACTACAAGATAGAGCAAAATCCTTAAAAGGTAAGACACCCTTGATCACTATAAGTAAAAACTAAGAGCTCTCATAAAATCATCCAAAGCAAATTTCGAGAGAAAAATAGCTAAAGACTCAAAAGACAATCATAAGGCCTTCTTTAGCTATGTTAGAAACCTGGGAGGAAACTCCCAGATATGCTCAGAGCTAGTTCAAAATGATGTGAAGATTACTGATCCTACAGACATTGCCAACATACTGGCTGACAGGTTCAGTGCAAACTTCAAAAGGAGAGATATCTATACCAAACGATTGCAGCCCCCAAACATCTCCAGCGCCCAAGTGAGAACTGCTCTCTCCAAAGCAAAAACACAGCATCCATGGGACCTGATGGTGTCCCCGGCTGTGTGCTCCATGAACTCAATGAGGAATTAAACCCACAGCTAGGACAGCTGTTTAATCAAAGTCTTACCTCTGGATACGTACCCAGGAGTGGCGCACTGCAACTGTGGTACCACTTCACAAAGGCGGTGCCTCCACCGACCCTGGAAATTACTGGCCCATTAGCTTGACAAGCCTTATCTGCAAAGCCATGGAGAGGATCATAATGGACCTCATAAATAAAGACATAGAATTTGCAGACTTTGGATCCAACCCAGTTTGGCTTTGTCAAAGGCAGATCATGCCTTTTAAACTTGGTTGACTTTTCAACAGTCACCAAAGCCATTGATGAGGGAAAGGCAGTCCATACAGCCTACCTCGATCTGGCTAAGGCCTTCGATACAATACCCCATTCGGGTATCATTGAAGACTCATCAGCTTATATGTCAACCCATACATCACAAGATGGGTTGCAAACTGGCTGAGTGACAGAACCCACAGGGTCAGAGCTGCTGGCGCCATGTCAGACTCAAAGCCTGTCACAAGTGGTGTCCCACAGGGCTCAGTCCTGGGCCCACTCTTGTTTGGCATCTACTTTTCCGAAGTACAAGCAAACACAGGAGGGTTATGGCTGACAAAGTTTGCAGATGAAAACACATCTGACACAGATATCCTTCAGAAGGGTCTCACAGAAACGGATAACTGGTGCCAGAGCCACGGCCTAAAGTTAAATGCCAAAAATGCATAGTCATACCTACGGGAAAAACAAGGTTACCCCTAGCTAACAAATAGGTGGCAATCCACTGAGCACAGAAGAAGTTATCAGGGACCTGGGGACCCAGGTTGATAGTAGTCTGTCATTCGACACCCATGTAGCTAAAGTAGTTAGGAAGACCTTCTACATTGCCCACCTTATCATGAAGGGATTCTCATCTAGATCAAGGGAGGTCATAGTCTCCCTTTACTCATCACTCATCAGACCAATGATTGAGTACAATGCCCCATTCGAATGTATCTGACCCGACACTTGCAGCAGCTGGAGAGGCCACAAAGTTCCTCACCAAAAGGATAAAGGGTCTCAAAAATCTGTCCTATGCTGCCCGACTGAAAGAACTCCAGCTCTATTCAGTCTTACCGCTTGCTCAGAGGTGACCTTTGCCTAACATACAAGGCCATGTCAAACCCAGATTTGATGAATATGCTTCACCTCAAAAATCTAGATCCATCAGAGCCACAAGGGCGGAGACTTAAACCTTGACACGGCTATTAATAGGACGTGCTGGAGGGATAGATTCATCACCCAAAGACTCCCTATGCTGTGGAACAAAATCCCGGTACATGTGAGGCAGAGCACCTCGCTGGCCTTGTTCAAGAGAAATCTTGACCAATGGATGGGAGATCGCAGATATACCCCAGGGATTACCTCAGTGTCACTGCTCGACAGAGGCACAGAAAAATAATGGGTATAGTTCCCCATACTAAAGGGGTGGCCTAAGCCACAAAACGATGGGCTAGGCTTGTAAATGCCCTCGGGCAGATAGCCTAGTATGAACCTATGAACCTATGAACCTATGACAATGCTACCACAGCACCACCACCGTGTCTAGTGCTTAGGTGTAGTTACATAAACAATCTGACTACCTGCTATTCATCTCTTCTACATAGTAATTCTATGGATTGCCTATCTCTTAAGTAAATATTAAATTATTGATATAACAAAAAACAATATAGAGCCAGGACTCTGTTCACAAACCAGATAAGCGATGGTACAGGCGATTCTTTACCTCTGCCCTTATGCATTCTATATATCTTCCTGAATGTAATTTCATCTTCTTTGCTGCACAAAATAGAATAGGCCTACAACAGAAGTACTAGGTTTTGAGTTGGCTATCAGATTGCATCCCACTGCTGTACACTACTAAGGATGCCTGACTCAATACAACTCAAACACCACATCTTTTTCATTCAGCTATCTTTTTGTACTTAAAATTCTCTACACTCCAAATTTGCCTTGTATTATGTCATACCATAAAGAAGTGATATGTTCTTTATAAACTGCTACTAGAAAAGCACAAATATAAAATTGATTCACTTAATCCCACTCTCTCAATCTGCTTCGGTGACCTTATCAGCAAATATCTTAAAATCATATTGTTTACAATGAATACGCATTTACTTTGTTTTTCTTGTTACTGTCAAATACTATGACCATTGCTCTGTATCTGTCAAGTTTAATCACTGAATTTCAGCTTTATTAGGAATGTGCTCAGTTTGCTTTTCTGTGCTACTTAAACACTTATCATTACTGGTAAATACAATCCACTTATGCAATGTGGTATTTTTATTTCTCAGTATTGCATTTCCTTACATTTTTTAGATATATATTGCCTGTTGACATATAACTACTGAACTTTCAGTATTGAATTTGGGCATGAAGTTCATGCCCACATGATAATAAGATTGATGTGTTTAAATTTTGCCAGAAATTGCATTTAATTGTTTAGTGCATACTGAAAGCTGAAAGTAATCAAAATTATGCATTGTTTTTTTATTTATCTAATTTATGCTCCTCTGATGATTTTTTTCCCTTTTTGCAGTAATAAGGAAACTAATCAATTTATTTTCATCTGGATACTTTTTGTTTGAATAACAAAAGAGCCTTTATAACTCAATTTGTCAATGAAATGATGAAAACATTTTCTGCCATGAATTCTGTAGAAAGAGAACATTTTATTTCTTCATTTGATGAACACATTATTGATGTTTTTCAGCCTTTAATCTTATTAAAGCTCAGTGCCAAGCTTTATTTGGTCTTCAGCAATGTTAAGATTTGTCTGTTGGGGGCAGAGCCTGAATGGCTAACTGAAAGCAGCAGTATTTCAGAGCTCCATAAGACTAGTTAAATAAGACAGGAAAAATATTCTTTTTTTTTCCTTCAAAGTATAAAATCTTATAGATAAAGGACTAATTTGCATAATTAAAAACTTTGGTGAAGTTTTACAAATAATTTCCTGTCAAAAAGCTTGGAGATATATTCACTTGTTAAAATGAGCAACTCAAAGAATTCTTACCACGATGCTGCCTTAAAGAAGGAACTACAACAGATGGCATCTACCCTGCAGGAGTTGTCTTTGAAGTTGGATGATTTTAAAGAGAACCTGGAAAATCTTAAAACAAGCAGTCAAAAACAGGCTGACACCCTCAAGGAAATGCTACAACACCAGACAAGGATAACAGAAATAGAGGTTTCTCTAAATGACTTAGAAAGCAGACTTAAGGATGAGGAAACACAGAAAGAACTGCTTCTTATATAAAACACTTGGTTGGTTAATAAAGTAGATGACTTGGAAAATAGGGAGATAAGAAATAACATCAGGATTTTCGGATTACCTGAAAACACAGAATGTGAGGATATTATTTCCTTTTTATCAAGCTGGATCCCTGACTTTTTAAATTTAAAAGAAGGACTTTCCTTTGGTATTGAAAGGGCACACAGAACTCTTGGTAAACCTGCCACTAACTCAAACTCTCCTCCTAGGTCAATAATTATCAAATTTCTTTCATACTTGGACAAGGAACTGATTTTAAGATCTGCTTGGAAGAAGGCACCTCTAAAATATAAACAGAGCCTGATAAGATTTGATAATGACTATTCATCTAGAATAATGGAACAAAGGAAAAAAAGTGTGGCCAATGATAAAGTTTCTGAAACAAAATAACATCAAGGCACAATTTGCATATCCAGCTAAGATATGAATACTGTTTGCAATGAGATGAGGACTTTTATTGACTTAGAGGAAGCCTCTTCATTTATTAAAATCAATAATGTGATTACTTTACCAGAAGATATGGATTGGATGTCACCTTCTCTCAAGAGAACAAAAGAAACAAATGTCTGGACAGATGTCAAAAAGAAGAAGCAAAAGACTGATACTGTCACAGCCAAATCTCTCAAAGCATCTACTATGATATGAATTGTTTTAACATTACTTTAAAGGACCAATTTTACTGCTTGGAATTTTAAAACAAAAGTAACTAACTAGTGGAATCTTTATCTATATTTTTTGAAAATAGATGACACATGAGAGTTTTCACATTATCAGGTATGTAAAACAGGGTACTTTTCTTTCACAGAAGGAGGGTTATATAGCACATAAAATATGTATACTGTAAATCAACATAAATAGTATATGTGTATTTTCTCTTAATTTTCTTTATTCCTTCTCTCTTCTCTCTTTTCTCATTATTTATTTTAACTGCATCTTGTCTCCCTTTCTAAATTCTCTCCTATTTGCTATACCAATATAGTCTGTATATATTTAATAACTCGCTATCAACACATAGATAAATACTAGTCTAAAATAATCTAGTTTTAAGCTAGACATTGGAATAGTGAACTTAATTAATTGTTATTACAATATTTATTAGATTAATGATAGTCACTGTTATGCTTATTGGGATTGGGGACATGTTCGTGATTAATTCTGAAATATTCCATTTAAGTACATATGCCCTTTGAATTATTTCCTTTTAGTATTAACAAATACATTAAAAAAATGAGGGAAAAATGTACTGTTGGTTAAGAGAAGTGAAGCTTTCTTCACATTCTATTTGCGTTGCCATAGCAACAGTAAACAATTCCTGCAGTCTCTAAGGACACTGTGAATCTGCGAAGTACATTTAGCCTCACATATAATAAATAATAAGAAAAAGTAGTGTTGTTTAGTTATTAAAATGGAAAACAACCTAAACAAGGTAAAATAAATACATAATAGGACTATTTGTATATATTTTATGATTTACCCTCATAGAATTACATATTTCTGGAAACAAAACTGAAATGTTCCCAAACTACATGTGCACTGAAATGTAGCTGCTTGATTAAAAAGTATTATTCATTTTAACATTCTGATTTCCCAAGCTGTCTGCACTGTAAAAGTTACATTTTATATGTTACTTGAAACTGACAGTCTCTAGAGCACATGAAAAGATACATATTACTTTTTTGCAACATGCTATTTTTGCAGTTTCCTCACACTCTGTACAAACTCACTTGGCAACTGATAGCTATTCATTTAAAATATCAGTTTAAATATTAAATGTGCCCTTGAAATGCTATTGACATTTTGACAAAATATAATGTGAACTATAAAATGAATGACTTGAAAGAAGTGAAGTAATGCATAGATTTCAAAGACAGTTCTTGACACTACAGTAAAAGTAAAAATGTATATCCACACGGAAGTATTGAAATGTTTTAGTCTTCCAGTTAAAATAGCTTACTGTCAACATTTTACAATATCAGAAAGTTTGAAGAGCTAGGAAATGACTATTCTTTGTCTTTATAATGATTATTAGACAGATGTTAGACTCTGCTTAGTTTAATGAATTGAGACATATGTTTATGAGGAAAAGTGGACTCAATTATTCACATTGGACTACACATGCCTGGAAAATCAACTGAAATGTTCCCAAATTACTTGTGAATTTAAATGAAACTGCCTGATTAATAAGCATAATTTACATTAACAACCTGAATCCTTAAGCTATCTGCTCTATATATGCTACATTATATATGTTACTTGCATATGACAGTCTCTAGAGCACACAAAAAATAAATATTGTTTTTGCAACATGTTATATTTGCACTAACCATACATTATAAACTAACTCAATTGGCATCTGACAAGTTATTTATTTGAAACATCAGTCTAAATATTAATTGTGCCCTTGAAATATTGTTGCCATTTTAACAAAACAAAACCTGAATTGAAAAAGGAATGATTTGAAGAAGTGAAGTATTGTACAGATTTCAAAGACAGCTATTGACACTACAATATAAGTAGAAATGTATGCATGCAAGGAAAAATTGAAATGCTTTATACTTTTAGTCAAAATTGCTTATTATTAAGTTTTTGCTTTACCAGAAAATTTAAATAGCTAGGAAATTATTTCTAATTTGTCTTTATAATGTTTACTAAAGTGATGTTAGTCACCGACTTGTTTAATAGATTGCGAGTCATGTACAAGACGGACTACTGAATGTTATTTCTGTTTACCTATATTTGCTGAATTTCTTTTATTAGTACTGATTTAAAACAAGGGAAAAAAAGGGAAGGGAAATCTCTGTTTTTGGTCAAGGGAGGAGAGGCATAAGAGTATTATAACTGCCCCGAGAACTCTCTAAGATGCTTTAAATACTATTTGATTAATACTTACATAAGGTAAGTCTTATTTACCATATAGGTACCTTCACATTCATTCTAGACCTGACATGATTACCTATTCTGGAAGCAGGAGGTGCCCTATGCAGGATGGGAATTGTCAAGGTGATCATAGTTCATTCTTAGACTCTGCTTTGTAAATCTATAAATATGTAAAAGCACTGTGCACTAGAATGTAGGGCGCCTCTACTCAAAGTCAGGATACTACTGATAAGCCTTGTCTTTTCAAAAGTGTAAGCTGAAGTTGGTGAGCTGAAGAGTGGGAAAGTAAAGGAAGACAGTACACCTACAGTAAATTCATATTTTATTGGTAATCACTCATTGTCTCCTGCAGAGTCCTTTTAGTCAAATTATTTTAGTAATAATCTATTTTTTGCTGGCTTATTTAGTGTAGGCTCCCCTGTTGCATTTAATTTATCCAAAATGACATATCTGACATGTTTGGGATCTCTTAAGGGTAACTAAATATTGGATATTTTCTAAGCAACATAACACTTGTTTACACTAGTAACATTCCATCCTGATATATAAAACACTATAGAACAATAATAGAATAATATAGAATTTCATATCTCTTTTAAGAAAATTCTCCATATAATAATTTAACATATGGAGCTCAGTTGATATTGTTGTTTACAGGTATGAGTGATAATCTATTGGATTAGGAATGACTTTCATTCCATGTTTAACTGGAAATTCATATTTACTTGTATTGGTACTTTAGAATTAATGTTTTATAGAAGTACTTTTTTAAAGCCTGACCATAATTGTACCCTACTTATATTTAAAGAAGAAAGAACATTAAATTACACTCCCAAGTTTGCACACATAAAAATAACATCCAATGTTATCAGAGAATATGGTATAACTACTATAATCAAAATGAAAAAAGAAGCAAAAAGTTTCTTCTGACAATAACTTGAAATGGATTTAACATTCGTATCATTAAATGCTAATGGCTTAAATAATACAAATAAATGATCAAACTTACTAAAATATTTAAATATAAATAATGCACAAGTAGTATTTCTCCAGGAAACACATTTTAAGACTAATGATAGGTTTATTTGGAACCCTAAAGACTATACAGTCTTAGCTCAATCCTCCTATAGAACAAAGACAAAATGAGTATCAATTCTCTGGAAGAAAAACATAATCATTCCAAAAATTATTTATAAATATGAAGACAAAGAAGGTCTACTAGCATTTGTTATATTTAAATTTAATAACAAAATAGGGACCTTAGCTAATCTATACTGTTTCCCAGGAATTTGAGCAGGAATGGTTAAAAAACACCTAGATTGTATTTCCAATAATTATAAAGGAAATCTTATACTGGGAGGAGACTTTAATTGTACCTTAAAAGCTTCTGAAATCACCAAGAAGTATTTTTGCATAGCAACTATTTCAAAATCCTTAAAAAAAATGGATTGATTAATTTCATTTAATCGACACTTTTAAAGTAAAAGATAATAAATCCTTATTATTTTCACATAAAGACCATACATTTGGAACACAAACAAGAATAGACAAATTATTCGTAGTTCAAGATTTGCAAACAAAAATCCTCAGCTTCTCAATAGTTTTATGGCCCTTCTCAGATCATGACTCTCTGATAATGAAGCTCCAAATAGAGTTTAAACATTTAATCCTCTCTACTAGAATTCCATCATATATCACGAAAATTAAAGAATTCAGACCTTGGATGTTGTCAGAACTACAATTATTTCTTGAAATTAATAATACAACAGAAATCATTAGAGTCATGGTTTGGGACTCATTAAAAGTGCATTTATTTGGTAAGACCCTCAGCTGGTACAAAAACAAAGTTAGAGAGTGGGAATCAGAATCATTAGACTTGTAAACCAGACAATTGATAGCAAAATCTAAAAAAAAATTCTAAATTGTCCAGAAGTCAAAAAAGAAATAGAGGAATTAAATAAAAATATAATGAAATTCTAACACATAAAACTTGTCTAGCCTTGGAAAAATTAAAAATAAACTCATTAGACACCTCCACCAGATATCTATGTAACTTATCTACAAGAATTAAAATACAATCTGAAGAAAATAACATTAGAAGTATATATCATGAAAAGAAAGGGAAAAAAGTATCAGATATAGGAGACATCCTTGAAGCATTCTGGTTCCATTATATGGAACACTTCAAAAAAGAAGATTTAGATACCAACCAAGAAAACTTAGATACAAACCTTATCAATATAAAAAGAATTCTCCAAAACAAAACTAGATCTACAAAAACCTATATCCTACAAAGAAATTGTTGACAAGATAAAAGAAAGTAAATCTAACAAAGCTCCAGGGATAGATGGTATAATTACGGAAATTTACAAACTCTTCCCCTCAACAGTAATCTCCCTTTTTCATAAAACTTTGCTAGAAGTCCAGTCAGAAGCAAAAATACCACCCTCATGGAAATATTCTCTCATAACACCAATTCTAAAAAATAATAAACCATCAGACCTTTGCACCGCATACAGACCTATATCCTTATTGAATAATGATTACAAAATATTCATGTCAATCCTAGCTAACAAAATGAAAATCTCACTTTCAAAGACAATTCATAATAATCAAACTGGATTTTTATATAGCAGGCACATACATGATGATATTAAAAGGATACTTACTCTTATAGATTATGTGAATAAAGAAGATAGAGAAACACTTGTAATCAGATTAGACAGATTAAAAGCCTTTGATTCCCTCAACTGGGAATATCTATTTAAAACTTTAGCATTATTTGAATTTCCTTCTCCCTTCATTTTATTACTAAAACACATATATATTAATAACTTAGCCTACATTAAATTAAGCCCTTTCACCTCAGAATCTATCCATATAATGAAAGGCACTAAACAAGGATACCCCCTTTCTCCTGTTTTATTTGCTTTGGCTATAGAAATACTTGCATAAATAATAGGCAATAATCCAAGAATAAAAGGAATAGAAGTCTATGACCAGTACATATCTAAAATAATGCTTTTTGCTGATGATATTTTATTAACCCTATCAAACTCCAGAGAGTCATTAGGAGAGCTAGAAGAATTAATGGAGAAATTTTATAAGATTTCACGTCTACACTTTAATAGATCAAAATCAAAATTTCTATTTTTAAATAAGAAAAAAGACCTACAAGTTACAGATAAATCCATCATAGAAAAACAAGAACTTATGCTAAATTATTTAGGAATAGTGTTATGCAAAAATCTAAATGAAACAATATTAATAAATTATAAAAACATTATTGAAACAATATATATATATATATATATATATATATATATATATATAAAGTGGAACAAAATTATATTAAATTTTGAAGACAGATTTCAATTAATAAAAATGGTCTTATTGCCAAAAATACTATATGTAGCATTAGCAATACAGTTAATTACTGAAAGATGCATTCTTAAAAAAATAAACTCACATTTAATAAAATGTTTATGGTATCCCAAAAAGAATAGAGTAGCTCTAACTCATCACATTAGACCCTGGAAACAAGGAGGATTGAACTTCCCCAAAATAGAAACATATATAAAATAAGCTGTGCTTAAAACTACAATAGACTGGATAAACCCAAATTATTTTGCCAACTGGAAAGAATTAACAATGGTTATATTAATAAATTAATTTAATCTATTAAAAAAATTATAGTAGACAAATCAAGCAAACCCTGGTACATACTATGCATAAGTATACAATATAATATAACAAAACCTTCTAAAACAACACTGATTAATCATTACATCAATTCCTTTAGGAAACTTATCCATGCAAACATTGATCTAAAAGTTTGGTTTGACCTTTTAACCCCATTTACCATCACTAAGAACTTTTCTCACAAAATATATAGGGAAACAATAACCTCCTAGGAACAAAATGGATTCTTATGATGGTTTCAATGTGTAAATAAATTAAATGTTTTAGATATACATATGATAAAAAACTGCTTACAATATTCCAACACAGCACTGGTTAACCTTGCAAAGCATTATAATGTACATTCAAGATTTATGCAGATTAATTAATAATTCCTCATTTAAATATATTCCAAATCTAATAAGTTTTCTGTATGAATTTATATATAATAGTTGTGAAAAGAAAAATTCCATTTCAAATCTATATAAAGAGTTAATAACATATAAAACAATTCCCAAACCATCATACTGGCAGTTCTTAACAAAAGGTCAGTCATTGCAGTTAACAGAAGAAATTAAAAGTAACATCTTACTATCAGTTAATTACACCTCTAACACACAGTACTGAAAAATATTTAACTGGAAATACTTACATAGAGCATTTTTAACACCAGATAGAATTAAAAAGATCAGTACTACTATATATATATATATATATTTTTTTTTTTTTTTTTTTTTTTTTTTGCTGGAGGTGTGAAAAGTCAAATAAAGCAGACTGGATTCATATTTTTTATGAATGTAATAAAATTAAATCATAGTAGAATGGAATCAATCATTTTTACAAGCTTTATTTAATGAATCCTTTACCTTAACTAAAGTATTGATAATACTAAATGTAAATGAAGGTCCCTACCTGAATAAGACAAATATGTATTTGTTATGGACAATACTTGTTATATCTAGGAAATGCGTAACCAGAAGTTGGAATTCAAATACACCCCCGACCTTGGAAAAATTCTACAATTTACTGAAGACAATTGCATTGATGGAAATAAAAATCGAAGAACTACAAATCTATCCCAGGCCATTGGTAAATAATCCTTGGAAGAAAGTTATATCTTTGTTGGACACTCTGCAATAATCAATATTGTATCTCTGATAACTGATCTGTTAATTCTATATTTAATAACATACAGTGTATATAACTGAAAGTCAGGCTATTGTAAATATTGTATATAGTTGTTTAAAATGATCAGCTGGTAAACTCCCCTACCAGAGGTGAAAACATATTGGACCTGGTCATCACCAACATGGGCGACAGGTGTTCCACACCAGAGGTCAACCCGTCACTGGTTAGATCAGACCATAAACTAATCACTCTGGATGTCCACACCACACCACTACCTCTAACCAAGGAAACCACAGTGAAAAACTTTTCTATAGCAAACTTCACCTTACTTAAGATAGAAGTGGTAAGTTTCACAGCCCCCACGCTAAAGGATAACAGTGTCCAAGATGCAGGAACCTTTACAAATGCACTCTATGACCACCTACAAGGATGCGTGGATCATGCCATCCCTAGCAAAACCAAGACTCACTCCCCTAAAAGAAGGAAACCAGCCTGGTGGACCCCTGCCATAAACAGGCTATACAATAGAAGGAGGAAGCTAGTTCATAAAAAAAGCAAATCCCAAGAAGGAAACACATCCCTGATCAGTGTCAGTAAGAAACTAAGGCCCCTCATAAAATCTTCCAAGGCTAGCTTCAAAAGAAAAATAGCCAAGGATTTGAAAGATAACCACAAAGCCTTCTTTAGCTATGTCAAGAATCTAAGTGGCAACTCGCAGATATGCTCTAAGCTAGTGCAAAAAAGCACAAAATATACTGAACCCACTGATATTGCCAACATCCTGGCAGATAGATTCAGTACAAACATCACCCCCCTCTCACCCCCAAAAGGGCCCACAAGAATACCGGAAAAGTGTAGTGTCCCAGAAATCACAGATGCACAGGAGAAAACAGCCCTTTCAAAAGCCAAAAACACAGCGTCAGTGGGGCCAGATGGCGTTCCAGAAGGTGTCTTGCACAAACTACAGAACGAACTAAACCCTCACCTGAACACACTATTCAACCTCAGCCTCTCCACAGGCTATGTGCCCATAGAATGGTGCACAGCAATGGTTATTTCGCTACACAAAGGAGGGGCCACAACTGACCCTGGTAACTATCACCCCATAAGCCCGACTAGCCTGGTCTGCAAGGCTATGGAGTGCATCATCATGGAACTCATTAACAAAGACATTGGGAACCTCCAAACACTTGACCCAACCCAGTTCGGCTTTGTTAAGGGCAGATCATACCTACTAAACCTGGTTGACTTCTTCAAGGCAGTCACCAAGGCCATAGATGAGGGAAAGGTAGTTCACACAGCCTACCTTGACCTCGGCAAGCCTTTTGACACCATTCCCCATTCGGGAATTATAGAAAAACTCACCAACCTGAACATAAACCCCTACATCACGAGATGGGTTGCCAACTGGCTTACAGACAGAACTCACACGGTAAGAACAGCGGGCTCCAGGTCTGACTCTAAACCAATCACAAGTGGTGTCCCACAAGGCTCGGTCCTGGGACCCCTACTGTTCGGCATATACTTCTCAGAAGTGCAGGCAAACACAACAGGACTATGGCTAACCAAATTCGCTGATGACTGCAAACTGGGAGCCATAATTGACTCTCCGGCTGACATGGACATTCTCCAAAAGGGCCTTACTTGGATGGACACCTGGTGTCAAAGTCATGGTCTCAAGCTAAATGCCAAAAAATGCATAGTCATCCCGTATGGGAAAAACAAAACACCCATGAATTACCACATAGGTGGCAGCCCCCTTAATACAGAAGAGGTAATAAGAGATCTGGGGACCCAGGTAGATAGCAATCTCTTCTTTGACAATCATATTGCCAAAGTAGTTAGGAAATCCTGCTATGTAGCCCATTTAATTACTAAAGGGTTTGCATCTAGAAATAAAGAGGTTATAGTGTCCCTCTACTTGTCACTCATCAGACCCATCATAGAGTACAATGCCCTGTTTGGGATGTACCTCACAAGACACTTCCAACAGCTGGAAAGATCACAAAAGTACCTCACCAAGAGGATTACTGGTCTCAAACATATGTCCTATGCAGCCCGACTGGAAAAACTCCAGCTATACTCAGTGGCATATCGCTTACTCAGAGGTGATCTCTGCCTGACTTAGAAAGCCATGTCCAACTCAGAAATGATGGACATGCTCCACCTAAAGAAATCCAAGTCCCTGCGAGCCACTCACTCTAGTGAGCCAAACCTAGCCACAGCAATAAATAGAACATACTGGAGGCATAGATTCCTGTCACAGAGACTCCCCATGCTTGGGAACAAAATTCCTAACTACATTAGGCAGAGCCCCTCACTAACACTCTTCAAGAGAAACCTTGAAGAGTGGATGGGTAACAGAAAATACACTCCTGGGATCACTTCATTGGCGCTTCTTGACAGAGGCTCAGTTAATTAATCAGTGGGGAGGCGAAAGCTGACACACTCTGGCTAGGGTTATAAATGCCCTCGGGCAGATAGCCTAGTACCTACCTATGAACCTATGAATCTATATTTAAAAATATTATTTAAATGTTATTTTAATTGAAAATAAAAACAATATTTGAGAAAAAAAGATTTGTCTGTTAAGGTAGCAGACAAAGGTGATAATTTGGCTATTCTTATAGCTCATCAATACTATATTATGTGTTGCAAGCATTTAGGAGATGTTAATATTTATGAAAAGGTCAATTTCATAATATATAGTTTGAACCATCTGCCTGGTCATCCAAATGTTTCTATTCAACATACTTTGTTACAGAATGCTGGCTATGTAATTAATCATTATATGATGAAACAAGTTATTTCATTGCCTTCCTATATTAAAAATTATTCAGCTCTGCTTGACAAGTTAAGTTTATGTGGTTACCTGATAAATACTGGCTTATGTTATATCAGCTTCTTTATACCACTATTGGACATGCTGATGGTATTAAGTATATTTTTAGATTTTTACATGCTAGTCCTTTATGAATTTTTAGTAGATTTAACTAATTTTTGTCTCCATGGCAACTTTTTTGTTTTCAATAATGTGGTTTATCGTCAAAAGACTGGCACTGCAATGGGTGCTTCATTTGTTCTTAGTTACAGGTGATGGGTGCCTTTGAACATGATTATATTGATAATTCTAAGTTCAATCAATTTCTTGCATGCAATTATTATAGATATATAGTTGTTCTGATATTATCTCTTTCAGTGTTATTACAAGTCAGAATAATCCTATTATAGGTGTTGATTTACAAGTAGTGTTTCTATGCAAAGAAATCATTCATATTTTAAAGGTTCACACTTCAAAACCACATGCTTTGAATAGTGAATAAACTTAGAAATATTTGATTGGTTTATTGCTTGACTATTTATCCACTTTGTATTTATTTGTGGATATTTTTCTAATTTATTTTTCCCCCTGAATGCTTCTCCCGAGGCTCCAATCTTCTCAGGAGTTTCTAAAAAAGCTGCTATTTTGACGTCAATGTTTTTATTTATTCACACTCTTGTGGTTGTGTAACACTTCCGTACATTTTGTATTTTTTTGATATGTTACTACATTTACTATCTGATCACTTCTAACCATTTCTGCTATAGATATATGTTACAAATTGCCTACCTATTTTGTTTTGAGACTTTTTTTGGAACTCCATTGAAAATGGGACCTCCCACCTGGACTTTTTAAAGTTAACAAATATAAATAAATAAGCAAAAAGACTGATAGATAGATAGCTAACTATCATTTAGTGCTTTGATTTTGTTTATGCAGTTTCAGCATTCTATGAGAATTATCTATATACAGTCATTATTTTGATCTTTTTTTTTTTTATTTTCCTCAGCCTTGAAGTAGGAATTCATAAACTACTCCACACCATCATTCCATTATACTGCATATCTTGTGGATGATGTTATTATGTCATTTATTCATTTATTTTTGCTGCTGATCTGTTTAGCCTGGCAATTTTTAGGAGACCTCAGAGCTTGTCTTTGCTTGGAAATGGCTGCGGTGGTGCAGCAGTTAGCATTGTCACCTCACAGAAAGAGGCTCTCTGGTTCGATTCTCGGCTGGGGTGCCTTCTGTGCAGCACTGTATGTCCTCCCTGCAGTCACATGTGTTTCCTCCAGGTGTCTGGTTTCCTCCCACAGAGGCTCAGTGAAATGCAAGCAATAGGTTTATTGGACACTCAAAATTGCCCATAGGTGAGGCTCTGTGAGTGAGTGGTGGCAGGGCTAGCCACCTAGTGGTGTAAACCTTGGCTTGAGATGATCGTCACTGTTGAAGTGACACCCTTACCTCATGTGTAAAAATGGGATAAGGGGTAGAGGATGGATGGCTGGATCAGTCATATTAAACCTAACTTCGTTTTGTCTATCTAAGCTAACTGACAAATAAGAGCAAACATCTTTTTCACTCAAAATATAGGCCAATCTGAAGAACAGTGCAAACTGACAGGTGTTCATAACTTTATCCTGTAAGGAAGTTTTGAAATAAAACAGAAATGTACTTAAAATACTGTAGGACTATTTCTTCATATCATAACATGCATAGAAAGCCTTATGAAGCCAAAGGATATATTCTTAAATCATTTATAAGAAAATCAGTATGGCAATGGATGTCAAACAGTCCAACAATATACAAATAATAAGACATGCTGTCAGAGCATACAGACCCTATTCATTCATCATTCAACTGCTATCAAATAAATGTTAATGAAAAGGTAAAATTTCTTAATCATATGACCAGATGTCTTCATTTCAGCAGTTTCCCTTTAATAGGAAGTCTATATGACCAACAGAGTTCTTCTTAATAACCACACCCCCCAAAAAAGAATAATAAATCTATGAACATGTTGCCATTTATAATACACTCACTTGCTGTAAATTTGACTGCATTGGTTTTACTGTTTCCATGACAATTTAGTTTTTTGTTCAAAGAGAACTGTATGATGTACTGTAAAATTCTAATATGTCTTGTTAAGTTATAAAGCCAGAAAATGCATTCAAATTTCATTCATGTTAGAGGCAGAGTAATTATCTGTCATATCCTACTACTAATTACCTCATCATATTTTCATTTCTAATGCACAGTGAAAAGAAAAAAAATGTATTTTAGGTTTTAGAAATATATTAATCACCCTTTTCAGTAATGTCCTTTTATACTGGACATTACATTTTACAACCAGGTAGGCCCATTGGATATACAGCCCTTTTTAAGGGGTGACCTGGCAACAATGTCTAGTTAAGTAACTTTCACAAGGTCACACAGTAGGCAAATAAAGACTGAGGAAATCAAGTCCTGCACCACAGGAACTACTGTTCACAGCCCTAAAGCTTGGCACACACTGCAGTCTGCCTTTTTTAGCGGTGCATTGTTTATTATACATGATTCTAGTATATAGAGTGTTCTTTGTTCTGAATGAACAGAGCTGTAAATGAGGCCAAATGAAAATGGTACAGTGGAAAATGAATATCATAAAGGAAAAAGAGCACTGTCACTGTCAGAAAGAAACATTTTAAAGAACCAAAGGCACAATAGGTCACCGACTAGATATGCAGTGAAAGGAATGGGCAAAAAGACAGTAAAACAGGTGGAACGGGATTATAAGGTCTAATGTTGACATTTCTGACATTTTAACACTTCCATATCGACAAAATAAATTCATCTTGCTGACAACAAACTTCAAGTGGTTTCCATTTATAACAGGTGTTTGGACATGTGCCATGGAGTTATAAGCCAATCGGCTTGATTACAATACCAGCCAGTTGGATTTCACACTCTAGGAAAGATAATTTTAATTCCCCTTTATACTAGTCCTTCAGTAAATCAGGAGATTTATGTGATTTTGTATAGGTCCTTCTGCAAGAATGAGGGTACATTATGTTAAACTAATCCATTTATCAATGTTAAGACTGGTGATGGGTGTTATCTACTTGAAGTTATCAGTGTCATTAAATGAATTCTATATTAGACATTCATCTGGATGCATTGGTGACACAGATTAAGCTAGAGTGTGATGGACAGTGTGCATAATATGTAGCAAAGTTTCTTTCTGCAAGGCAAATTTCTTCTCTATTAACTCAGTAAGAAATGGAGTTAATTGGGCATAATGTCATTTATCTTCCTATCAGCCAAAGGCCGTGCTATAAAAGGGAGCTGAATACACCTGCTCTGTTTGCTGGTGGCTCTTACATTCCTAAGGAAAGTGATAGCTCAGAAAGATAGTAAAGCTGTATCTGAACTAAGTGCAGTAGCAAGAAGTATATGTTTGATACAGAAAGTATTTTCAGATTAAAATGCATCATTTATACGGATCATCTTGAAATCAAAAGAAAACTAATAAGGACGGATTTATATAACTTCCTTCATTTCTAACTGATGACAGGGAGAATTTTATTACAAGATGAAAGGACAAAGTAGAGGGAATAATTGATGCTACAAAATGTGAGGTAACTAAGATGCCAATTAGAAACTGTTGCACACATAAAGATACTAAATGAAATGTCATTAAAGCTTGTATCTACCTTTTAATGTTATGTATTTGTACCCCTTATGCATATTTAGCATTTTTAAACTGACTCATTTTTCTAAATGAAGAACCATGATGAGCAGTATAAATAAGACACCTGCCCACAGTTCCTGCAAAATGTTTACATTTGCTTCAGAAATTCTGTTTTTCACAGAATGATGCAAATTGCTAGTGCAGTTCTTAGAACAAGAATTTAAAAATAAATGCTTAAGTGGCAATGGACAAAATGCCCAGTAGAAAAATAGAAAAGGACCATGCTGACAGCACATTACAGCAACTTTGAACTCCTTTCCTTCGTCTTTAGCTGCATGAAAAAGAAAATCCTTTTCATGACAAAAGGTCTCCTATTCATTTAGTATAGGTCATAGTTCATTGCAGATGACAGGTGACTTAAACAATACTGTTTAGAGCCTTCTTTAAGATGCCAATAATATGTTGAATGTAAGACTATATCTGAGCTTATTCAGCTGGTGACTAAATTAGCCAGATTGTAGCATCACTAAGCAGATATTGAGTTCTGCACAAGTCATATGAGGGCTTATTGACTGAAGAAGTAATTACTGATCAAGGTGCAAACAAGATCAATATTCTTGTCAGGTAATGAAAAGCCTTGTTATTAACATAGAAAAACAAAAGTCAATACAGGATTTGTATACATATCGTTTTATGAATTTTGTTTTTAGTTGCTGTAATCTTTCCTTTCAACACTGCCTAATAAAGAAAAGTGTGGCATTATGCGAAAATAGCCAACAGTATCGTATTTCATTTTCTGCAGTTCTCTAGAGAAAAGATAGCAAGACATATGAATAATAACAAAACCCCAACAATTGTATTGTACTCCAGGTATCTAAAATAATATTTATCTTTTCACTATGTGTCAGAGAGAGACAGATAAAGATTCATATTCTTAGCCCTTACACCTTAACATCATTGAATAAAACAATACCTGTGTGTATCTGTTCCATTTCCAAATAAGATCTATCATCCCACAGAAAACACATACTGTCAGTGTCCAAAATACAGCCTATGAACATTATGATGCCTAAACATATATAGTCTTTTTCATTGTTTGCACGTCAATGTATGCTGTTTGATGATAACTTTTCTGCTCTTGCTTTCCCAGAGCATTTGAATACAAAATAATATTGTTCTGTTTCTAATAGGAATTTTAATTTTGAGCAAGTTTAGTGGTGAGGTCATGGTGATGGGTGTGCTGGCTGGGGTTTTAGGTAATGATTAGGAGGGGGCTTTAGGTTAAGGGTGTGGGAAGGGAGTTTAGAGTCAGGAAACTGGAGGGGAGTTTTAGATTTAGGAAGCAAAAAGGAGATTTTAGGTTAAAGGAGGGGAAAGGGAGCTTTAGCGTTAGAGAGCAATTGTGGACTTTAGGATTAGGAAATGAGAAGGGTGTTTTAGATTTTGGAAGAGGAAAGTAGTGCGGTTTAAATGTCAGGGAGAGGAGGGGGACATTAGCTTTAGGGAGAGGGGGAATGGAGGTTTAGGTTTAGGGAGCAATTCAAGATTTGGGTTAGGGATGGAATTGTTATGGTTAGGTTCAGGGAGTGGGTAGCAGGTTTTAGGGTTAGAGTTAGGGTTCATGTAGGATTATGTAGCTAAATAAGGTTTAGTGGTAAGAGAGATAAATCATTTAATATGATTAGGCTATCGAGCTATTGGAAGTTATTACACTGGTCAATTAGAGTAAGTGGCAGTGAGCAGGTGTGTCTAGAGGTTTTAGTGCTCAAACACTTGCAGTAGACCCAGATATGTAGATTATAGATATGGATGTACAGATAGATAGGTAGAAATGTATATGATTATTTCATCATTAAGCAAATGTTCTGAAATGTTCATAGAAAAATAATAATGTTTTTAAATTGAATCTAAAAAGATCAAAAAAGAATAACCCTGTATTTACATATACCAACTCCACCCCATTGTAAAGAAAATTTTCAAGCAAAGCAGCCAACAGACTAAAAAAAAGCTGAGAGTTCATTCTTACCAACCGGACTGCAATTACATATGCATACATATATATGTGTGTGTGTGTGTGTGTGTGTGTGTGTGTGTGTGTGTGTGTGTGTGTGTGTGTGTGTGTGTGTGTGGTAACTCGCGCATGTGCGTGGTTCTCTATCTCCCCTTCCGTCAATATATTAATATGGGTCCCCTTCAGATGGTCGAACTCTTAAAAGCTCGACTTTCATATGGCCGAGACCATATAATCGAACTTTTAAAAGTTTGAATGGTCTGAATGGGGATCTCCATAGAGTTCGGAATGGGAAGATTTCCCTTTACCACAATGTAGTGCAATCTCAGAGTTGGTATGTTCAAATAGGGGGGGGGGGGGCTTTCCCCCTGCTAGCACTGTTTAATTTTTTGTTTGTTTGGTTTTTTTTTTTTGTTTATTTTTTTCACATTGTCGAACATTGAAATGTTCGATCATATGGTCTCGGCCATATGAAAGTTGAACATTTGGATATTCGATTTAAGTGAAGTAAACCCATATATATATATATATATATATATATATATATATATATATATATATATATATGGGTCTACCTGATAACACCGACACGCCAATACACCGACAACGAAATAACCGACACGACAAAACCGGAAGTTCAAAAACACAAAACTTCACATGCCCGACAAACCACAATCCTGACAATCAACAAAACAAATAACTTTCCCAAAAAACACACACACAACACAAGCACACCAAAAACCTTACAAACCTACACTAAACCTTACATACACAACTATATATGCACTAACCTTAACCCAAACCCTAACCCTAAGGTCCGCCAGTATCACACACTTACCTTACCCACACC
>NC_056739.1:665250203-665275203 GCF_019279795.1 Protopterus annectens | reverse complement strand
GGTTACCAATATAAGACAGAATCCTGGGACCATCTCGCCCATGACCATACCAGTGCCACTGGCATACCTCGAACTGGTGAGCAGTCAGGCATCACTATGCCGACCTGAAACGGCATAATGGGGACCTCTTAGAGCAGTGAATCCAAGAGGCTAGAACAGCAGGAGCTGTCCCAGCTGTGTGTAAGTATCACTCCACTATGTGTGTAATAATTGCCAGCTCATGTATATTATGGATAGGTATGGCTAAATATTCCTCTTATGTCCTCCACAGCTGCAAGTGAGTAGACCATGAACCAGGAGGCCCATGGAAGTTGCCTGGAGAGGTTGCGATGTGAGGCAGGTCAGTAATACTCTTGCATGTACTGTCATAGGAAATAAATCTAAAAGTATTAGTAAATTAATTGCCTGTATAAAACCTGTATTGTTTAAGGCAAGTACTGCATACACCAGAGAATATGGCAGGAAGAGTCTCATATAGTTTGTATGTAAATAAAAGCATAATAGCCTGACAATAAAGGTCTAACTGCTGGACTACATGTGTGTACTCTGGTATCATATGGTAATGTAGATTTGTAATCATGTAATAGTACTGTTGTATTACCCACACTGTGCACCATAAATAGAATGTGTAGGAATGCCTGTATATGACTGATGTAATCCCCAGAGGCCATTTAGTACAACTGAGAGACATACAGACAGAAAATAGTGAAAAGACAAACAACAAAATCCAAATAGCACATGCAACTGAGACGTGAACTGTTGAAGTTTTAGCACACACAAGCCATGGTTAGAATCCTGGCAGTGATAGTAGTCTACATACAGATTCATATCCCTCAACTGTACAGATATGTCCAGAATGTCCAGTAAAGTGGCACATATTTGTTGCCTGTCAACCTGTCCCCCTGGGAAATCAGTGGGATGATCCCAGATGTATAGGCAGCAAACAGGAAATAGAACTGATTGACACCCATCTATGAGAACAAACCTGTCACTCTAGCAAATCCTACATCTGTTATGAGAGTAATAAGCCAAGTATGTCCTATCTACACCTCCATGTTGTCAAGCTGTGACCAGAGTGTGTACAGTAACAGAGTGAGATGTATGTGCATAATACTAATGTGTAATATGGTACTTTGTGTGGCAACATTCAGGTAGTGCTAACAAACATTGCTCCCACAGGTACGTCGGATATGAACACTGTGCCAAGAAATAAAAAGCTTGATACACTGTAGTGGTACTGTTTACTCTGGTATTGTATGGAATTCTAAGTGTTGCAGTTGCTCTGAATAATAAGATATCACTGATCACTGTGACCCACACCTACATAATATAACTGTGTAGGAAAGCCCGTATAAGAGTGTGGTAAGTCACTAAAGGTTGAAGAGGGCAATAGTATAGATATGTCCCGGTTCACCTGCATGTGGTCAAGACATGGCAGAGTCTGTGCAGAAAGAGATGGACAGCTATGTGCACAACATCAGCCTGAAATCTGGAAATATGTGTAGAAACAGTTTGTTAGTGTTAACAAACATTTTCCCTACAGGTATGCCAGGTAAGAGGTGTATACTGCATGTAAAACCAGTTCATGTATAAAGAGGACAACAGCCATATCACTGTCCAAACTAAGGCTATAGGGTAGTGTAGTAATACTTGTAAGGTACAGATAACAGCACTGACTAGGAAAGTAATGTGGACTACAGGAATATACTAGCTGTTAATTGACATCTTTCTCTCTCCCCCCCACTATATTTCCAACAATAAACTACATACCAACCTCAAATGATATGTAATGACTTCACTGTTCTGTTGGGACATATGTCCTACTGGTTGATAATTATTTTAATCTGTTTCCATGCTTGTGCTATATAGAAATACTCCAACTTGGTGGCATGGTGCCATCAATGTACCTGCATGCTGTTGTTATTATCACTGTGGTCCCATATATGCATGTGTTCCATTTGTAATGCAACTATTCTGTATCTGGTGTCTAGGTTAATGGGAATATCTATGCATGCTGTTATACCTAACCCTGGAATGTTTTGACTATTACTAACCCACATATGTTGATACACCATAAACACCATAGCATGTATGAGAATGCAGGTCCCAGTGGACCCACCTGTCCCACCTCAGCGGGCCGTGGTACCAGACACCAGCACGTCTGGGGCCCAATGTGGGACCTCCTCGTCTGTTGGTCCTGCACCACCTTCGAGTAGAACCACTTCAGGGGATGGGCCCCCCCCCGGGAGTGGGTGTGGACAGGAACCTGTCACCCATCGCCAGGTCCGGTTCATGGTGCACAGAGAGCTCCATCAGCAGTTTGGAGATCTTCTATGCCAGCTCGAGGGCCGCATGTTGTGACTACAGGGTCGGCCTAGCTCTTTGGCTCAGCCCCCAGCACAGCCACCTTCAGGGCTATGAAGGTGCAGTGGTGACTGCCCATGGGTGGGGATCTCAGTCCCACTCTTTCCACTAGGGGGCTCATGGGCTTCCAATTTCTCAACACCACTCCCCATCAAGGTGTTTACCCCCCCACATGTGTCATATACCGGCCCTGTATGCATCTTGTTTGCCTTGCTGTTAACCTACCCAAACTACCTCCCAAAAATACCTACTATCCCTCCCCTACATCCCACTCTCACCTGAAAAAAAAGGGCAATCTGTTCCCCAAAAAAAAATCTCGCCTCGTACATAGCTGTCCATTTCTGGTCTAACTGGCATCACAACAAAACAAAGTTCAAGTGCAAAGCACCACAAAAACCAACTGGTAATAGACAATAAAATCCACGAACTTCAGGATCCTTCTTTACTTTGAAAACTTTAATTTTAGATTTAACTTTAAAACAGCAAAGAACAAGTAAAACCACAATAAATCAAGCGCTTTCACCCAGGCTCTCCCAGGCTTTTTCAAGACAAGTTATAAGCCATTTTCTTTGACCTTTTATACAGGAATGTTATGTGCAATCATGTGATCAATTAAACATTTAATTATTTAATTGTCACAGTTAGTTAACTCTTTGTTTCCAGAAAAAATACTTTTTAAAAATCTCCTGTGTGCTGATTATGTTGAATACCTGAGTAAAGAACTACTAGCAACATACAGTTCTTAGTTTCAATATAACAATAGTTTAGTTTATGGTGTTAAATGGTTAGAAAACCTTTAAGTTGTTTGCATATTTGCATTTTAAGTATAATAAGGTTGGGAGGGTGGCCTAATGGTTAAGGCGTTTGCCTTACAAACACAAGATTCAGGGTTTGAATCTCACAGGGGATAATTGGCTAGGCTTAAAATGGCTTGCAAGGGCAGTTAGCCTAGTACTAACCTAACTGGAGAGGCCACAAAAGTTCCTCACCAAAAGGATAAAGGGTCTCAAACATCTGTCCTATGCTGCCCAACTGAAAGAACTCCAGCTCTATTCAGTCGCTTACCGCTTGCTCAGAGGTGACCTTTGCCTAACATACAAGGCCATGTCAAACCCAGATTTGATGAATATGCTTCACCTCAAAAAATCTAGATCCGTCAGAGCCACAAGGGCGGGAGACTTAAACCTCGACACGGCTATTAATAGGATGTGCTGGAGGGATAGATTCATCACCCAAAGACTCCCTATGCTGTGGAATAAAATCCCGGTATATGTGAGGCAGAGCACCTCGCTGGCCTTGTTCAAGAGAAATCTTGACCAATGGATGGGAGATCGCAGATATACCCCAGGGATTACCTCAGTGTCACTGCTCGACAGAGGCACAGCAAAATAATGGGTATAGTTCCCCATACTAAAGGGGTGGCGTAAGCCACAAAACTATGGGCTAGGCTTGTAAATGCCCTCGGGCAGATAGCCTAGTATGAACCTATGAACCTATGAACCTATAATGTGTAAACCTGCCATCAAATTATTACGTTGCAGTAAAATTTCATCTCACATAACAAATGTATAAAAATATTTAAAACATTTAAAATGTAATGATACAAATAAAATAAATATAATAAATGTATAAATAAATATATTGGCTGTTTTAAATACTTAAAAACTCTGTCTCAACAGCCCTGTTAAAATACATATTGAAAATACATGCCATAAATAAGGATTAAAAATATCCATTATCAATACGCTTAGCAAATACCTGTTAAAAATGCGTATAAAAATGCATGTCAAAGAAATACATATTCAAAATACATTAAAAGTATGCATCAAAATACATGTTAAAAATACATGTTAGAAATAATTCGTGTGCAAGTCCAAAATGTGAACAAATAAACATTATAATTAGAGTTGTAATTATAATGTCAACATCTTGTACCAAGTATGTGTGCCGGACCTTACAGTGTTTGATAGCCATAGCCTCACTCTTCTTATTAAAATACTTGCATGTAAAAAGCTTATTTGTAGATTATATACAACTAAATGTAAAAAATTATTGTGGTAAAAATCTCCACCTAGAACGTTCTTTGAATAGTCTTATAGTATGTTTATGTTATAATTTTGCTCTTCTGAGTTTAAGTGCACTACTCAGACTTATAGCATCATTCAAGCCAGGGGGTCTTGAGGCATCCAATGTTAACTGCCAAAGAAGTTCTTTGTATTCTAGGGAAGATTCCCAATCTCCACCTCTTGGGTTACTCTTCACTTGGTCTAACACTAAAAATTTTAGATCCATCTGATTACAATTTAAAGAATGCCTGTAAAACGCATTTGTTTCCTTTTGCTTGCTTACTTCATAAAGATGTTCATAAATCCTTTTTGCTAGTGTTCTTTCTGTTTTGCCTACATAAAAACTCAGACAATGTTGGCAAATTCCGAGATAAACCACCCCTTTAGTTTTGCAGTTAAGTAGGCTAAAGACCCAACATATCTTTTCCTTGATTTAAGTTATAAACCCTTCCTATTCATAACATAAGGACACTGCTTGCATGTTTTGCATTTAAATGTACCACACCTAGATGGTCCTTCATTCTCCTTCACTAACAGATTGGACTCAAAACAGTCTTTTAAATTCATATTCCTTCTCTTAATAAAATGAGGTTTATTCCCTAAAATTTGTTTGAATTCTTCATTAGATGTTAAAATTGGCCAATACTTCTCCACAATCTTCTCTACTGCTGCACTTTCATTACAATTAGTGTGTATAAATGACTTAGTTTGTCCCTTATTGGCATTCTCTACTGTCACCATTTCATGACTATGGACTTCACCCAGCAGGGGAAAATATTTATAACATATTAATGTTGTCCTCACACCTCTCTCAGGGGTTTGAGTGTCCAAATCTACCTCCAAAGTCAGTGTATATGGTTGCTGTAGAAGAAATGGTCAGCTATGGACCTTCTCTACACCCTCCGCTACATCCCTAGCTATTTACCCTACTGTCTTTCCCTCTTTGTGCCCCTTTTTCAGCACTTTCCTATCAACTCTTTTTACTTTTCTTTTAAAGAAATTAGCATGGGGGTAAGAGGGAGTAAGCACTTTTAAGCAGCAGTAGGCTGGTTTAAGCTTGTTTGCGTGGGTGTAAGCAATGCCTACACAGGTTAAGCAATTTAGAAGCTGAGTATAAAAAACTGTAACCAGAAGTTAGCAGTGCTTGCTTACCTCCATGCAAACCTGCTTACAACTGCTTAAAACTGCCTTAATCACTCTGAAACCAACAGCCCTTCTTCTGTCCAGCAAAAAAGAGCTTCTGCAAGAATCAAACCCAGGACCCTGCCCAGCATAGCCAAAGTGATTTACCACTAAGCCATGTCAGATATGCATAACACTTCTGTTTTCACAAAAAAATATCATCCAGCCCAGTCATTCAACAGTACAGGAAATGTATTTAAACATGTAGATGTATGTGTGTGTGTACATATATTAATATCTAAATAGATATATACATATCTATATATGTAGATATACATATATAGAAATATATATATATATATATATATATATATATATATATATATATATATATATATACATACATACAGCAAAATATATATATATATATATATATATATATATATATATATATATATATATATATATATATAGACATATATAGATATATGTATATAAGCAGATATATATATATATATATATATATATATATATATATATAAGCAGATATATATATATATATATATATATATATATATATGTAGGTATATACAGACATACATGTGAAGATAAAAATGGGAACATAACAAAAACATATATGTCCACATGCACCATTAATGAGGGTTGAGAGGCAACAAACAACATCTTGTACGAATAGGTATCCCCCCCCACAGCCAAATATGTCTGCCCTGCAATACACTACCAACTATTGCAGATCCGATAACCAGGACCTGACACGACATGGACACAAGATGTTATAAGTACTCCATCCCACCTGTATGATGTCAGGCTGGTATCAGTAACATATCATGCAGTACAGTCTGGCTCCACATCCCTAGGATACATATACACAGACACATATATGCAGATATAGATATACATATATATATGTGTATATTTATCTATATATATCTATATATATATCTATATATATATATATATATATATATATATATATATATATATATATACACACACACACATATGTTTAACTACACATACACACAGATATGTATAGGAAGATACATATGTAGAAGGTACACACAATATGGAACAGCCATTATGCCTACAGTTACCACCTTACCAACTGGACACTGTATGAGCCGCCCATACAAATGAAAATCGTTGCCTGCAACATATGCCCACAAAGAGGCCAAAGGATATAACACCACACACAGGTTTGCATACATGGGAAAGCTTTATTTGTGTACTATTACAGTTGTATATGCCATGTCATATAGCTGTTTAGACACTGAAATCCATATAAATAGAATAATGCAACTGTGAAACAGTTATACTAATACAGTATTTTGGAAAATTTTACATATGTTGCTGACCAGGCCCAGGCCTTCAAGTAGTACAATAGTAAAGACAGACTGGGGCCACAGGATACCAAACAATCAACAGTGAGTAATACAGATGTATAGTCCAACAGCCTCTATCTACACTCTGTACCCAATCACTAGGGGGTAAACACCTCAGTTGACACAATGGGATGTATCTGTTACATAACAAGGCATAACTGACACTATCACAATCACAATGACAAACAGAACAGTCTGCATGGCAGGAGGCAGTAGGCCTGCATTTACCCAAGGTGAATTGTATGGTAATGTACATCCAGATACCTTAAGGCAGCTTATCCCTGATACCCCCACATGTTATAACAGCCTAGGTTAGTTATGGTGCATCCCCCCCTAGACTCAATAATACAGGGTCATATACCACTGTTACATACACTTGCTTCTGGAGTGCATAAGGCCACACACGTATTGTGTAGGTGAAGACCGCACATATATGGCCCCAACCCCACAGTATGTTTTGGGGACTCAATAGCAGTGGACTGATGGCAGGAATGGCAGCATGACATACTCACAGCCCACTACAGAACAACCCCTGACAGCATGTCATATGGACAAAGCCTGGTATGCAGGTGGAGGACAGAGGCTGGAACACAGGCCCATATGTGTAAAACTGTTGTCATACACTAAGCAAGTCACTGGTGTTACAGGATAGTCTGCAACATACCCTTAGTCAGAATTATGAAGTTAGAAACAGAAATGGATGTAGCCATGTACTGATAGCACTCAACACACACACTGCCAGTGATATATCTGACACATGACCTTTGTGGTGGACAGACAAAACATAATAGGCACCCCTCTGGCCATCAAGAGGATAGGCCCACAGCTGAGAGCTATTCAGACAAACTAAATTCCAAGTTAAACTAGTATGTACACACAGACCCTGTAACACCTGTGCTATACAATGTATACAAGAATACTACTCACACTCTGTCTGTAGTTCTGGAACCTCCTACAAATATGTAGCTGGCCTGAGTGTGCAGGTTCTCCTATAAAAGATATTGCTACCTTTTGTCTGTAACACTGATGCCCACACACAGGAAGGATGTCCATTATACAGGAAAGGTAAAGAGACCAGGCCCATATGATGTAGGGATTTATAGTAGTTGGTTGCCATGACAGTGGTATATGGAAGTACTACACAGCATGCTGCATGCAGGTAGCAAGTGGAGGATACTGACTGATGCAGAGGCCATCATCTGATCATGTGCATCACCTACAAATTCTATGCTGCAATCTATGTAAAGCAGCTCATTCCATTTACTGAGGAGAGACTATTATAGAGAGTGCATATAAGGAAATAAAAAAGAAAAATACCAAACACTCTAGAAGAGTCTGCAGTCCCAGAACAGGTATGTGAAGTATATATGTATGTAATTGACAGTATGGAATGCTTTATATGTGCCTTCAGGTGTTGTTGTAATGATGTTCAGCTGAGCAACTGCTAAGGGCAATAGAGACCATCCCTGTGGGTAGTGGGCCATACCCCAACACTGTGCAGAGCAGCACTGACTGATAAGATGTAATTCATCATAGTGTGTGTTGTGTAATGGGAAGTATGTATGTTACATGGCCAATAGCTGGTGGTGAAAGTAATGCCATTATGATGGACACATGGGATCCACAGCCCACCCCTTGCAGGATACTCAGGTTAATCTGTATTGTAGCATGCATGAATGCCATAGGTGTGTAATAGGGTTACCTACAATCTGGCCCTGCATATATCCCCCTAATGTGTCCATATGTGGCACCTGTCTGTGTTGTAGCAAGGCAGAACAGTGCAGCTGTGTGGGAAGGTGTTGTGAGATTGTGGACCTGATGACTGAATGTACCCCACATATAGGTATGCATATGTGTACATGTGCACACATATATAATATATAAAAAAAAAAAAATATATATATATATATATATATATATATATATATATCTACATGTATGTCCACAAATATACATATACCCATATGTAGACATATATATCAGCACATATATACATCACATATATCTACACGTATATAGATATATACCTATATGCACATGTCTGCATATATACAAACACACACACAAACATATATATATGTAAATATATGTCCCCTATATTACTACCACAGTGCTGCATGCTATGTGTGAGGAAATCACACACACAGCAGTACACACAGATATCTGCAGCTGTCTGTGTCTGCAACATGGATGGGTATGTCACATGTAAACCCCTTGTTGGGACCACATTGCCCTTGTCTGTGAATTATGGACTGGAAATATGGGGAAGTATTGCAGGTATAGTTGTAGAGGTGGTCAGGGTTGGTAGGTATAGAGGACAGCCTACAGGGGTGGTATGTGACACATGTGGTGGGTAAACACCCTGGATGGTGTGTGTGATCTGTGATGTGGATGCCCCATGGGCCCCAATATGGACACAATGGGAACAAGCCTTCCACCCACTGCTACTCACAACAGCGGTCCACATCCTCAAGGTGCCTGGCCTGGAGGCTGAGCAGGAGGAGCATGTTGGCACTGTGAATGTGTACTGGGTGCCTCAGAGTGATGTAGCACATCCCAGATGTGTCTGTGGAGCCCATTATGGAACAGACCCTGGACCTGACCACAGGGGACAGGAACATGTCTGTGTGTGCCCACGGGGGGGGGACAACATCCCCTGGGTTGGTTCCACCTGATGGTATTGCTGGAACAGTACATGAGGAGGCCCTAGGGTGGGACACACATGTGCTGTAGCCAGGTAACATGAGGAAAATGAGTTTGGAGAGGGGGTTCTGCTGGCCAATAGTACATATACATGCTATTGTGTCAATGTTATAAAACATATGTTGGTAGAAATAGTCTACACAATACCAGAACTTGTCCAACAGCATGCATAGATAACTGCAATAACACAGTATGCCAGATGTGCAGCACACACATAGCAGGCATACCACAGGCATATATGGAACCATTGTGGCCCTGACAATGGCATGCAGGTGACTAGTCTGTAACAGGCCAGCAATGATAGTGTCCACACAGGGTACATGGCTACAAACACATTGCACAAAGCATGGTACAGTACAATATAGTCCCCACTGGTAGGTATGCTGTAGACTGATGCAGAGGCCATCATCTGATCATGTGCATCACCTACAAATTCTATGCTGCAATCTATGTAAAGCAGCTCATTCCATTTACTGAAGAGAGACTATTATAGAGAGTGCATATAAGGAAATAAAAAAGAAAAATACCAAACACTCTAGAAGAGTCTGCAGTCCCAGAACAGGTATGTGAAGTATATATGTATGTAATTGACAGTATGGAATGCTTTATATGTGCCTTCAGGTGTTGTTATAATGATGTTCAGCTGAGCAACTGCTAAGGGCAATAGAGACCATCCCTGTGGGTAGTGGGCCATACCCCAACACTGTGCAGAGCAGCACTGACTGATAAGATGTAATTCATCATAGTGTGTGTTGTGTAATGGGAAGTATGTATGTTACATGGCCAATAGCTGGTGGTGAAAGTAATGCCATTATGATGGACACATGGGATCCACAGCCCACCCCTTGCAGGATACTCAGGTTAATCTGTATTGTAGCATGCATGAATGACATAGGTGTGTAATAGGGTTACCTACAATCTGGCCCTGCATATATCCCCCTAATGTGTCCATATGTGGCACCTGTCTGTGTTGTAGCAAGGCAGAACAGTGCAGCTGTGTGGGAAGGTGCTGTGAGATTGTGGACCTGATGACTGAATGTACCCCACATATAGGTATGCATATGTGTACATGTGCACACATATATAATATATAAAAAAAAAAAAAAAAATATATATATATATATATATATATATATATATATATATACATGTATGTCCACAAATATACATATACCCATGTGTAGACATATATATCAGCACATATATACATCACATATATCTACACGTATATAGATATATACCTATATGCACATGTCTGCATATATACAAACACACACACAAACATATGTATATGTAAATACATGTCCCCTATATTACTACCACAGTGCTGCATGCTATGTGTGAGGAAATCACACACACAGCAGTACACACAGATATCTACAGCTGTCTGTGTCTGCAACATGGATGGGTATGTCACATGTAAACCCCTTGTTGGGACCACATTGCCCTTGTCTGTGAATTATGGACTGGAAATATGGGGAAGTATTGCAGGTATAGTTGTAGAGGTGGTCAGGGTTGGTAGGTATAGAGGACAGCCTACAGGGGTGGTATGTGACACATGTGGTGGGTAAACACCCTGGATGGTGTGTGTGATCTGTAATGTGGATGCCCCATGGGCCCCAATATGGACACAATGGGAACAAGCCTTCCACCCACTGCTACTCACAACAGCGGTCCACATCCTCAAGGTGCCTGGCCTGGAGGCTGAGCAGGAGGAGCATGTTGGCACTGTGAATGTGTACTGGGTGCCTCAGAGTGATGTAGCACATCCCAGATGTGTCTGTGGAGCCCGTTATGGAACAGACCCTGGACCTGACCACAGGGTACAGGAACATGTCTGTGTGTGCCCACGGGGGGGAACAACATCCCCTGGGTTGGTTCCACCTGATGGTATTGCTGGAACAGTACATGAGGAGGCCCGAGGGTGGGACACACATGTGCTGTAGCCAGGTAACATGAGGAAAATGAGTTTGGAGAGGGGGTTCTGCTGGCCAATAGTACATATACATGCTATTGTGTCAATGTTATAAAACATATGTTGGTAGAAATAGTCTACACAATACCAGAACTTGTCCAACAGCATGCATAGATAACTGCAATAACACAGTATGCCAGATGTGCAGCACACACATAGCAGGCATACCACAGGCATATATGGAACCATTGTGGCCCTGACAATGGCATGCAGGTGACTAGTCTGTAACAGGCCAGCAATGATAGTGTCCACACAGGGTACATGGCTACAAACACATTGCACAAAGCATGGTACAGTACAATATAGTCCCCACTGGTAGGTATGCTGTAGCCATACCTATTGAGATGTGTGTACAGTTTGTTGTCACTGATATGGTGGGGGGTGACAGTGATGTGTATTAAGAACTGTGGTAACCTTGCAGCATGACCTTCTCACACCTGTTTCCATCTTTATGTCTTTCAGGCACGATGTCTCATGCAAGGCTGCCAGCCTACTCAGCAGTGGAAAATGACATCCTGCTGGATGGACTAATTCATCACTATGCAACCTGGTTTGGCCAGGCTGCCCATGATCAGCAGGAGTGGACTGCCCTGTGGAATGACCGAGTCCACAGGGTCAATGATGTTGGACTGTACAACCGCAGTTATGAACAGGTCCGGCATCATTGTTCTGACCTGCTTCGCAATGCCCATCGGCATGCTGCTGCAGTCCGGGGGGATCACCTCGCCACAGGGGGGGCATGCCATCCATCCCCCCTGACACGTGTGGAGGAGCTCCGGGCCAGCCTCATGGCACATGCCCGTCTGGCCACACCCCAGCCGCCAGACTCCCTTGTGGAGGTGGGTGCCACCCACACACTGGCTGAAGAGCGTGCAGGTAAGCCCACAGGGCACATCAGTAGACCACTGTTGCATATACATCCACATCGATATAGGTAGATCATGCATATCTGACATGTCATAGATATATTTTATTGCTGCATAGTAGTGATAAACAGATGTCCATATGTGGTAGTATTGTGGAAATGTACTGTTGATGTATTGTAATACTGCTCCAACCCTGTAAAACTGCCACAGTTGTGGCCACTGACTTTGCATCTCTCCCCTCTTATGTACGTCCCTCCAGGATACCACGAAGGTAGCAGCTGTATCTGGTGAGTATGGTTTATGTAGATGCTTGCCAATACACCCGGCATGTAATGGCTATGGTATATGCCATGCACACATTTAACACACCTACCCAGAATGCATGCTGTACATGTGCACGTATTGTTGCTGTGAAATGCATGGCATCACAGGGGTGACCATAATGGGGTATTGGAAGGGTATGTCAGACACCTGCATGATAACTAGCATCCTGTCATTGTGGAATGTGTCCACAGGGAGTAACATAATGGTGGAAGACATGGCCTACAGTAGGGACATGTTTGGAACAACACCCATTTACAGTGCAACACCAGTGTATATACCAGTAGGACAATGGCAACTGCTGCAGAGATACACTATGGCATAAGGCATTACAGTAGTCCACATTATCAGCTAGGACTAGGCTGTAACATGTGATGTTCAGTGTATGAGACACTACAAAGTGACACACATGCAGAGCTTACGTGTCATGCATCTGCAAAAAGGCTGCAGGAAGGGGGGAGCGGTGTCAGCATGACACACCAATGCACTGTGTCAGGGATCCTAAGGATGCTAAGAATGGCTGTATCTACACATAGTCAGGTTCAGGAGTTGTGGCAGCTGTAACCCTACCCCCACAACAATATTGATGGCAGTGTGTGAACACCAAGGGATGTACACATGAGTAGACCTTGCAATCATGCAGAATACGGGGACATGTATAGGGCAGACTGAACATACACTGGCAAATGCATATGGCCCACGCTGGTATACCCCTGCCAGGAGTAGTGACTACTGTATTACACACGATAAGAGGTGCGATTGAACCGTCATGATAAGGGTGTGCACATATATGCCCACACGGTGTGTATACATTGCGGTTAGCATCCGCACACCTAACACATTCCGTAGACACTGCATGTGAAAGTGCAGGACATATGTCACATATCAGGCTCATGTACTGCTAAGATATGTGGCGATGTGGTCCCATAACAGATCAGGGATGGGTGCATCATATCAGTAAGGGTGTGTACACCCCCATAGCCACGGTATGCTCTGATGGTTGTCAGTGTAAGAGTATTCGATTGGTCATACATTGTCTGCTGATGTTGCGAGCTGTGCATCAGACATCAGGCATTCACAAATGACATCTGTCCACATATCATACCAGGTATGTGTTCCTAGAAAACATAGGGGCTGTGAGCATTAAAGCTGACATAACTGACACAGTAGTACACATTCAGCAATGGGCTGTACACCTGTGAGGTGTGGGGCACAGTACATGGCAGGGTGCAGAACAGGTGCACAGAAATACCGTGTTCATAGGCGAAGTGGTATCCAGGGGAAGAGGCTTCACCTAGTGATGCAGCACATGCATCACACACATGTATACTGTTGCTAGCATGGATTGACTATAGCTGCACTGCATGCTGTCGGGAACCATATGTTATGCATGTTGACAGAGGGGTAATAGGGGGACTGTGTGCACTATCATTGTGCAACCTCAACTGTATGTATGTGTGTGTGTGTGTGTGTGTGTGTGTGTGTGTGTGTGTGTGTGTGTGTGTGTGTGTGTGTGTGTGTGTGTGTGCGTGCATCCTGGTGGGTATGTCATTTGTCTGTAGGGTCACTCTGGTGAAGTGAAAGGAGGTTGATACATGTATGATGCTTGTGTGCATGTGTGTGTGTTTGTGTGGCTGGCCATGTATGCACATGTGTGATTGTGCAGTGTTCATACAGCAGTACATCCCTCTGGGATCATGCAGTACATCTACATGAACTGCCACATTACACACCAGGAATTCTTGTCATTTGTGGAATCACAGGACAGCTGATAGTATAATATGGTCTGTAGCATGGAACAGGCATTGAGAAGGAAGGTAGACACCAGGTACACCCTTAATATCGCATTCAGCAGATAGGTCACCTACAACCCACGTATGCAGCACTACAGATGCATTGGGGAAGTACTAGTCAACACCAGGGAGTGTATCCAAATATTACACTTGTCACATGACAGGCTGAATGAGCAGCATATCTAGCATGTACTGAGCATTACATGCACATGACACACCAGTGCATGTTATTATGGATAGAACATAGTAGCCCACACATATAGGGGCCATGCTCATGATGTCTGGACATACACAGGGTGAATACCAAATGACAGCAGTAAGGCCATCTAAAACCACTACACACAGGTCAGGCAGGTAATGTAGTAACAGTTCTTGTGTTGTGACTGCTTGTGTAGGCATTTAGAGGACTGATATGTTAATGAGTGGTATCATTGTGTGTATGTTAACAAGTGTGATGCAGGATGAGGTACCACATGGACATATATGTGGGACTGTCTGTAAAGCCATGGACAGGTAGGTATTACGGAGGTGTGTGTGTGTGTGTGTTTTGTGTGTGTGTGTGTGTGTGTGTGTGTGTGTGTGTGTGTGTGTGTGTGTGTGTGTGTGTGCTTTTGTGCATGTGTGTGTACTGTTAGGCAATGCTGTACAGGTTTTAAAGTGTGTTTATTGTTTTCCCCCAGAGGTGGCGAGGTGGGTCAGGGTCCCTCCTCATGCAACCTGATGTTGGTGTCCATACAGACACCGAAGATGATATAGTACTGTTGAGGCACAGGTGGGGTTGTCAGGGGCCAACACTGCGCCAACATTTGACTTCCCCCTTTTAGTCACCCCAAGCCCACACACAGTTTCAGTGCCTATACATACCCCATCACAGTGGCCATAGTGGAAGGACAGCTGGCTTTTGGTGGCAGTGCACAGGAAAGAGTGATAACCATGCCAACTGTGTCCAGTCACAGAAGGCATAGCCGGATGTCTGGCAGGGCACCACATAGACAGATGTCTCAGGGTGCTCATGGTAGGGTCGCTGGACATCATGCTCCTGGCAGAGGTGACATAGCTGGTACCAGCAGGTGCATGTTTCAGGCTGTCATAGTGGCGCAGACATGTATTTAACGTTACACCAGACAGGGCCTGAGGCTGCAGAGGGCTGCTCTCACAACTGTAAGTGACAGCATCTGTGAACTGTCTGGTGCCATCCATGCTTATACAGAGCTCATGGATAGATGGCATGGTGAGATGATGGCCCTCATCGGCCATGGTGTGTCCATGCTTGAACATGTTGTGGGGATACGGTGATGGCTGTGTGGACGTAGGCCAGCAACACCAACAACTGGCAGTCAACATGGACATGCTAGTACACCAAGGGGCTCCCGTAGTAGCAGTACCAGCCCTGGCAGTGCGGGGGGTGCTGTCCACATCACATAACAACAGGCCACATGCACATGGTCCTGGCCAGTCCCAGAAGAGGCCTGGTACCAGTGGACATTTGTCATCAGCAGGTGAGAGTAGCACATCAAGGTCTGTACCTGGACATGCCCATGGTACCCCATGGCCATAGGCAGTGAACTGCACACCCTGCCAGATATGGTCTGCAGCTGTCCTTAAACACCTGTGTAGGGCAGCCACATGGCAGAACTGTGTGCATGCATACACACACACTACACAAACACACCTAGGGCAACCCCATACCTACACATACCACAGCACCATGCCCAGCTCACCCCAGTACACCCCTCACCCACACACATGGTGTCAAATGTATGGTCCACCCTTGGCCTCTGGCAAACCAACATCACACCCTGTTTATATGATGATACCTGTGCCACATGCCTGTCATCCACACCATCAATACAGGGGCAGGCTAATATGGTTCTGATGCACAAGTGGCTGTACTACTGTGTACCACAGTACTGCAGTGTAACATGTAAGGAGTAAAGTGTAATGCATATATGGTAGGTAGTGCAGCCATTCAGCAATGATGCATTATAGCTGTTAGTAACACTGGTTGATTGTGGTTTCTATAATGTTATCCATTTGTGTTGTAGGTGTACATGTGTCAGCACAAGGATGCCCTGTGCATATGATGATACCTGTGCCACATCCATGTTATCCATACCATCAATGCAGGGACAGGCTAATATGGCGCTGATGCACACAGCGACTGTACTAAAGTGTATCACAGTACTGCAGTGTAACATGTTGCAAGGAGTGAAGTGTAATGCATATATTTCAGGTAATATAGCCATCCAGCAATGATGCATTATAGCTGTTAGTAACACTGCTTGATTGTTGTCCCTATAATGTTATCCATTTGTGTTGTAGGTGCATATGTGTCAGCACAAGAATGGTCTGCAGTCATATTCCACAATGGTGTATGGCACTGTGTTGATACCATGGCTGTGACAGATCTGGGGTACAGCTGAACACATGTCACAGGTTACTAAAATGGTTATTGTTGGTGCCACATGGACAGGTGACCCACTAAGGCATGTATACCCTGCAACCAGATGTAGACCCATCCATACAAATGCATACTGTTACTTGGCAACACTGGGACTAGACCCCTATCTAGCTATGTAGTGATATTGAAGTGTGTGGCTTACATTGCACACACCACACAGCATTTAGGGTGAGGTGTGTCCCATGTTACATGCAGAACATCCCCAGACATGTACAGCATGCTAATGGGTGATATTATGGGTGTATCTGGATAATACATAGTGTGGCATACCTTCATATACACGTTAACAGACACATAACAGGCAGACACACATCCAAGATACCAGGGCCTATCACTGCTAATTAACTTGACCGTGTGTCCAATGTGTTACAGGTAAGCTGCACACAGCACATGCATAACTGGCCTGGATTGTGGTATCAGTTACCTGTATGGTTGATGGTGACAGTAGTAACCATAACGTGGTACATGGGACATATACCGGGTCTACCTTGGTGTAATGACAGTGTACACAGCACCCACATTCCCCAGTGGATATTGTACTCCCTGAAACCCATAATGACACTCTGCTCTACCCAACATCACACATTGGCCGTGACTGAGATACAACCCATGGTATACCCCAACAGTGGTACTACAGGGATATGCATCTAATGCACATGCCACACGCGTAGTAGGGTGTTGCATTGTTATGCCTCACCAATGGGCAGCAACAGCACTATCTGTACAACTGTGTGGCAATGTGTATTGTAATAGGAGTATGTGGCCTTGGAATGCTGTACCCTACAGATATTCGGACATGCACAACTGCACACACATGCCAGAACACAAATGGTATCCCATGCCTATCAACCCATTTGTACAACACTGTTGTGCTGGTACTGCAAGGCTTGTGTAGCCGGTATGCATAGGAGCTTGACAGGTACATGTAATATCCCATACAGCAGCAGCCACAACTGACTATGGCAATGGGTGTTGCATTGGTTATGAAGGCCCTGATGGAATTCCCAAGTACAGGTGTGCTAACACACAGACACTGCTATACTTAGTCATGCACATATACACATGTGTCAGTACAGGGGTGCATCACTGCAGGTGGTCATAGCCTATTGCCCAAGGAGAGATGGGTTGTGTAGGGGTTGTGTGTACAGTGGTATCCTGCCATCTGTTAGGTGGCAGCAGGTAATCTATTGACAGACACTACTGTGGTGACCCTCAGGTTGTGAATGACATGCATCAGCCAATCCTCCAGGTACCTCCTGCACATGGCCACTGAGGTGGTCAAGTTGACATGTTTGCAACATGCATTACAACACACGGTTAGTGTCTGTGATGGAGACCTGTACCCAAGCATGTTCTGTTGACTGTAGTTGTGTAGTGGAGGTACTCATGGTATGAGGTGCATACAGGGTGACATCTCCTATATGTGCCAGTTCTTACACAGCTGGGCAGACATGTCAATGTCAATCAAGGTTAGGTTGCCTTTACATATCCCAGCTGAAAACCTGCCATCTGCACATCTGTACAGGGACTGACAGTCATCAGCTTGGCAAGTAGCTATGCAGTAGGATGAGTGAGGCCCTTAAAAAATAGGATTTATGAACACATATATGCTATAAGCAGATTAGATTTGAAAAATGCGTTGGCTAGGCATATTAAATCCTATCCCTCACATGAATTTAATTTTTCAGTCTTGGAAAAAGTTAATGAAAATGTAAGAGGGGGTCCTAGTGACCTAAAATTGGATGAAAAAGAACTGATTTGGCAAGTAAAATTGAATGCTGTTAGTGAACCAGGCTTAAATGAAGCTATTTCCTTTAAAAGTATTTTAAAATTGAGGGCTTTGCTGAGATTAATTTTTCTTTTTATTTGTTCTTAAACATATTGTTTTATTTATGTTTATGTTTGTATTTATATGAATAATATATATACATACTTTAGGAGTATGTTGGCTTTGTATATTTAATCCTTGTATTTTTAAGCATTTGTATACTAACATTTGTGACTTTTTTCTATGGGCCCTTTAAATGTTGGCTTATATTTATGTAATTAATATATGATGTCATAGAGTTGAGTGTCTATTTAAATGTCAATTAATTTGATTGTCAGTTGTCTGAAGAAGTTTGCTGAAACAGTAAACGAAAACGCTAACTTTATTCCTTTTACTGTATGTGCGAGGCAGAGAGAGGTGTCATTCCCAGGGTCCCTCCTGTATCAGTGTATGTGCTATGCATTGCCTCTTTGCCAAGTCCAGGGCATACTGGGCATGCTTCCTTCTGCCTACTGGGGCAGGCTCAGGTTGTTCCTCCTCCTAGTCACTCTGTGCCTGTGCAGGCCTTGGCAATGGTGGGGGGCTGTGTTGCCTTGCCCCGTGCTGTTCCTGCTGCAGCTGTTTCCACAGGATCATATTGTGTAGCATGGCACATACAATGACAATTTGGGTACATGTAGATGGTAAGTACTGCAAGGCTCCACCGGATGTGTCCAGGCACCCAGACCGTGACTTGATCATCCCAAACACATGCTCTATTATAATTCTGGTCTGTGCATGTGCCTCATTATGGAGTTCTTGTTCAGGTGTGTGTGCATTTCTGATGGGTGTCATCAGCCATGGCTCCAGTGAGTAACCAGCATCCCCCACTAGGCGACCATAAGGGATGTCCCCACTGGCAAATCTCTAGTATAGCTGCATCAGATGCCAGATGTGGGAATTGTGATAGCTTCCAGGGCAACCAGCACACACATTCATTATTATGCCCTGGGCATTGCACATGACCTGGAAGTTGATGGAGGGAAAGCCCTTGCGGTTGATGTAGACCCTACCCCACTCACCGGGTGGTGCTTTGATGTGTATGTGCGTGCCGTCTATAGCACCCACTACCTCAGGGTATTCTGCTATTTGGTGTGACAGTTGCATATTGCTGGCCAACGCCTCATGGGTGTTGGGGAAATATACATGTTCACCGGCATGTGCTGACATGGAAATGTCCCACACTGAGCCTCTCCCCTTAGCAATCACTATTCACTAGCCATGTTGTCTTCTGCCTGCCATTGAGTATAATGGCAGAATAGTGATTTTGGTTAGAACGCTTATTTAAGGTATTTTTCTTATTTTCCCCCTGATCTTGTTTGTGTGCCGCTGCCCTACGCTTAAATACCCGAGATCGGCTAAAAAATATAAAAGTTGATTTTTTTTTATAAGTGTTTTCCATGCCAGTGGCCTTATAGTTGGCCATTGGCATGATTTATACATAATATCCACCCTTTATTTGGAGCTGTCATGGTTCCATTTTGTAATTTGCAGAAATGTACTCCGTTACTGGTGGAGTACATTTCTGCAGATTACACTAGCCCTGCATGGCCAGTTTCCAGCTTCTTGGATCACAAATTCACCTCATTTGAATGGATTTCTCCTGCAAATGGAGTAATTTGCATACAGGGGCTGAGTCTATGCAGGACTAGTGCAGGGGTGCTCGTATAAGCCCCTACAGGTTATTCCTGGATTGCATGGAAGACATATTGCCTGCTGGAGCTCCTGCACTAGTCCTGCATGCTGTTCAGGGCTTGCAGAATCTGGGGGAGTATTTAGATAGTTTAACTGTAGATTAAATGAATATCACTCATATATACATATACATATAGATGTATGTGTGTGCGTGTGTGTGTGTGTGTGTGTGTGTGTGTGTGTGTGTGTATATATATATATATATATATATATATATATATATATATATATATATATATATACACACACACACACATACATATTTTCTACACTCTTCAAAGCTCCTCTTTAGCACTCTTCAAGGAAAAGCTTGATGATTGGATGGGAAATAGGAAATTCACCATGGGGATCACCTCTGTGGCTCTGCTCTACATTGGAACTCCTGACAAAAGAATCACGCACGCAGGACAACGTGCACGGCCCCAAACCAACCAGTAAATTCAAAAAGAACGAGCCAGCACGTAAGGATCGCTCGTTTCACAAAAAGGTTTATTTAACAAAATACTACATATAATGGCAAATTACCATTATAAAGGCAAACCGGTTTCGGCTATCATATAGCCTTTGTCAATGCTGCATATTGAAACAAGTAAAAAACCCACCACCACATGAGTACCATATTTATAGTACCCATTTAAAGGGGCATGTACCATGATATGAAGGACACATAACATTTTGAAACACCAAAAAAATGTTTTCTATATAAATATACAGCAACACTGAGACAGACAAAATATATAATCATATATTACATGTGATTAAGAAATAAGGAAAAGAATAATATCTTTACCAACATATCTCAGTTGTTGTTTGCATAAATCCTTATAAATATAACTTGGTGTAATATGAGGAAAACCTCATAATACAAATGGAAAATATCCACTAGAATGTATCCTGTATTATAATATTAATTTCCATAAATCATAATAATTATGACTTAATATTATATAAGAAAAACCTAATGGTACATGACAAACATCCCCACTAATATGTTTTTTATATTGAAGTTCATTAAACAAAACTATTCCAAAGTGTTTAATCCAGGTCTAAATAAACCACCCAATTTTATGATCCACATATTTTCCATCTGATTAAGTTTCTGATGCCATCCAGCTTTGAAACCCCTGTGTAAAGTTATCCTATCTATAATGACAAACTTAAAAACTGCAGATGGATGCTCCATGGTATGTTTAAAGAGGGCATTGGCAACACGTTTATTTTTAATTGCACTTAAATGTTCCCCTATTCTAAATTTCACTGGTCTGGACGTCTGTCCAACATAAAATGCAGAGCAGGTACAGGTTGCCAAATAAACAACCCAATCCGTGCTGCAATTAGCAAAAACCTTGATCTCAAAAATTCTAGGGGTGTTTTTACTAGAAAATTCTCTAGTTTTATTCAAATGTTGGCAGGCCGTGCAATGACCACAAGGATAGCAGCCCATTAATATTTCCCCAGATAAAGTTCTTTGTTGTGGAAGACTTGGAATATATCTTTTGTAGTGTGTGAAATATGAATTCATATTTCTTCCCCGTCGATAGGAAAATTGACATTGATCAGGCAACACACTACTCAAAATATCATGTGACAAAAGAATTCCCCAATGTTGGTTAATGAGGTCTCTAAAACGATTAGTGTTAGTACCATAAGTTGTTACTAGCTGTAAGGGTTGCTTGATTTTCTGCCTCTTAGAATCCCTATCCTCTGATTTATAACACAACAACTCCTGGCGTGTTAATCTGTTAGTTTGTTCTGCAACATTAGAAAGAAGTTGAGAATTGTAGCCCCGTTGGGAAAACCTGTGAGATAAATCAAGACTGGAATCAAAATAGTCCTGATCAGATGAGCAGATCCGTCTAATTCTCATAAATTGAGATTTTGGAATATTGCGGCTGATGTGGCGTGGATGGGAACTGTTGGCATGTAATATGGTATTGTATTTCGGGAATTTTCTATAAACAGTGGTAGACAAAGTATTATCTATAAGTCTTACCACCTTAACATCCAGAAATACAATATTAGAATGTTCAATGTTAACAGTAAACCTAATGCCAAAAGAATTGTTATTCAGGTAATCCACAAACTGGCTTAACCCCTCCTTGTTGCCACGCCACACCATCCAGCAATCGTCTAGATATCTGCGCCAGATGTCCAAATGTTGTAAAAATACATTATGCTGAGCATCATATATGTACTTGGCCTCATAATACCCCATGAACAAATCTGCATAAATAGGTGCGAAGGAAGCACCCATCGCAGTTCCCTTAATTTGCCAATAAGCCTTTCCTTGATAATAAAAAATATTCTTACGCAACACCAATTCAGTTAATTTGATCAAAAAATTATTGAAGCCCATGGAGTAGAGGTTAGATTTATATAACCAATAAGAAACAGCCAAAATTCCCAGGTCATGTGGAATGCTTGTATAAAGTGAAGTCACATCAAGTGTGCAAAGCAGCCAATGAGGTTCCAATTGAGAGTCATTGATAATATTAAGAAATTTGGTAGTGTCTTTAATACGGGACCTAATGAAAACCAGCAGCGGCTTCAGATAGAATGTGAGAAATGCTGACAATGGTTCCGTTAAGGAACCCCTACCTGAAACAATAGGTCTACCCGGAGGATATAATGGATCTTTATGTATTTTGGGTAGCATATATAAGTATTGAGGAATAGGCTCCTCTACTTTAAGTTGTGTACCTACCTGCTGTGTAATAATGCCCTGTTGAACCGACATATGCAAAAATGCATCAATTTCTCTCTTAAAGGACGGAGTAGGATCAATACTTAATTCCATATAAAAACTGGAATCTGCTAGTTGCCGCAAAGCTTCCTGATTATATGTGGAATGATCCAAAATCACAACAGCTCCCCCTTTATCTGCCATAGTTATTACTATGTTATGGTTGTCCCTAAGTTCCATCAGAGCTTGCCTTTCTGCTGCAGTAAGATTGTTGTTAGTTGGCTCGTACAAATTAGAATAATGTAGCTCTTTCATTATGCATTCCCTAAAAATGGAAACATGTTTGTTCATGGGGGGAACAAAATCTGATTTTCCAAATCTAAAGTCAGATGACCTTTGAGTATTCTCACAGTCTGCAAAAAATATTTTAAGGTTAAGTATTCTACAAAATTCATCAACTTCTTGTAATAATTGATTTTCTGAAACCAATGAAGTAGGTACAAAGGATAATCCTTTATTCAGAAGTTGTATGTGTACAGAAGAAAGTTCAAAAGATGAAATGTTATGAATATTATTGTTTACTTCACCATTTGTTGCAATAGGGATTGTAAGGTTAGATTGCTGGAACCTTGCTCTGTGTTTCCTGCCCCCCCGCCTCCTACCCCTAACTCTAAAGGGGGTGGCTGTTTTCTTTTAGCAGCTGGGGACACTTGGCGTGAAAAACACTCCCCATCTGTAGCAGAGGAAGTGTCCTCCTTAGAGGTAGCATCAGACGTGGCCTTATGATGTCTCAAAATGGACCTTGGTCTTTTTTTGTTAGTATTAATATGTTTGAAATCTTGAAATCTGACTGATTTCTGGTTAACAAAAGGTTTCCCTTTTTCATAGTCCATGAGATCATGATTAAACTTATTGATTTTTTGTTTCATAAGCTGTTTTTCCAATATAGAAAGTTCCTTGGCCAGGTCTGAAACATGCTGTGAGTAGGACACTTCTTGTTTAAATTGTTCTACCTCCCCACACAAAGTTTCAATCTCTGTAAGTTGACTTTGTATTGTCCTGTCATAATAACGCAATAAACAGTCAACAAAGTGCATAGAGGATAAGTGTTGTGCTTCTGCCCATTCTCTAGACAATTCACTATCTATGTTAGCCACAAGGGGTTGTATGCGAACCTGCTCTACATTGGCACAGGAAAATAATTTTCTTGGGTGGCAAAAGCCAGGGTACCTTTTTGGCTGGGCTTGTATAGGCCCCAGGGCCGAAAGCCGAGTACCTACCTATGAATCTACGAACCTATACATATATATATATATATATATCTAGAGAGAGAGAGAGAGAGATAGAGAGAGAGAGAGAGAGAGAGAGAGAGATCTATGTAAAATATTTCCTTTAAATGTCAAAATATTGGAGCTCAACTAATCAAACATAAAAGTTTAAAACACAAAATATTGGGAAAACAAAAACATAAAACACCCTGTATCCCCCACATCCCCTGCTAATTATACATATCAACTCCAAGATCACGATACACAGTCAAAAAAGGCTGATGTCTTTTGAAGAGCTGATTTTCAATCAGCTATACTGCCCTTTTCATTTTTTAACTAAAAAAATGATAAAATGTAGATAGCCCATATATATATATATATATATATATATATATATATATATATATATGTGAGTGAAGACAGATACACAGACACACACATCTATATCTAGCTACGTATATGTATATATATAT